>NC_057800.1:242726773-243026773 GCF_018294505.1 Triticum aestivum
GGCGGCGGAGCGGAGGCGCGCGGGCCGGGCGGGCCTTCCCTGGACCCGTCGGGCCGCGGCAGCGGGGGCGATGTGCGGGACAGGTGGCGCGCCGTGAGTGGCTCGGGGCGGCAGCGCTGCTGAGGTGGCGTGCTCCGATTGGTCGGAGTGAGGTGGCCGGTGGACGCGTCCAGCGCGGACGGACATGTCCGGCGGCGCGGAGGGAGGTTAGGGTAAGGTTTCGTTTCCCCTGACTGCTGGGACCCACCACATGGGCCACCATATTTCGCAAAAAAATGGTCCCCCTGCTGTCAGCTCGGACCCACCAGAAGTGCCTCCTTATTACGCACAAAAAAATGAATACTCCCCCGGCTAGCTGGGACCCACCTTGGTGGGAGGCTGACTTGTGGGCCTACTAAGTTGATGGGGACGAAGGGCTTTGTCAACTTAGTCAATATGAACGATTCCAGCTCCAGTGACCGTACGATGTCCATCCAACGGCCGTAGTGCTTCTTCAACCTGTGGTCTTCTTGCTCCAGCCGCCCAAAGCAGCGCCGGTCGTGCCGCATGCTCCTGCCTCCCGTGGCTAGTTGTGCTGCCGTAGAGGCCTCATCGCCCCCTACTATTCCCACCGCTGGCCAGGCCCTGCGACGACGGCAGCCTCACACCGCAGCCAAACCAGTGAACCCTCGTACTCCTCTTCGCGCGGGCTTCCACTGTCGCGTCTTCCCCGGCTCCGCGTCGTCCCTTTCCTAGGCCTCGCCGTCGTCCACCACCGTGGTGCTCTCCGCGCGGCGTGGTCAACGTGGTCAAGGAACGACTTCCATCGGAAGAGTACTGTACGTGGAGAGGCTGACAGTTGGGTCCACGGCCACAGCCCAGTTTTTTTGTGATTTGCCAAGTAAGTCGCTTTGTCAGGCCTGTTGGGCTGCAAATCTTTCATGACGAGGAGAGCTCATTCGGCTGGCCGAGAAAATGGCCCATTAGTAATGAGAAATGGGTTGTACATTTTTAAAACACATCAAACCGGCAATTAGTTTCAAATATCTTTTTTTCATTTCAAGATTTTAAATTACATTAATTTTTATGCGTGGAGAATTTGTTGGATTTTATATTGATATACATTTATTTTTAAAATCAGTTTGAATGTGAGTCGAAATTTTGGGATTGAAAACAGTTCGGACCGCACCGAAATATGCAAAATTTCGTATAATTTTTTAACCGTGGCCACAATATGGGCTGTAATGCTAACAAAAAGAATATGGGCTCCAAAAAAACCTTAAGAATTAGCAAATGGGCTGTAAATTATTAGAAATAATGGAAGATGGGTTGTATGCTGTTTTCCACAGATTTGAGGCTTTCCTAAAAAAAGGTTGACGCACAAGCACTGACTGTTGGATGTCCATCCAACGGCCGTCGTGCTTCTTCAATCTCTGCTCTTCCTGCTCCAACCGCTCAAACAAGCGTCGGCGGGACTGCCTGCTCCCTCCTCCCCGCGGCCGGCTATGCTGCCGCGCAGGCCTCACCACCCCACCATACTCCCATCGCTGGCCTAGCCATCCCTCTACTCACCTACACCTGTTGTTATTCTCCGGCGACGGCAGACGAACCAGTAAACCCTCGTACAGTCGTACTCCCCTCCGCGTGGGAAACAACTGCCGAGTCTTCCCTGCCTCCGTGTCGTCCCCTTCCTAGGCCTCGCCGTCGTCCACCGCCGTGGTGCTCTCAGCGCGGCGTGGTCAATGTGGTCAACGACCAACTTCCATCGGAAGAGTACTGTGCATGGAGACGCTGATAGCTGGGTCCACGGCCGCAGCAAGGAAGTGCATCCTTATTACGCGCAAAATAAGTATTCCTCCACCTGACAGCGGGGACCCACCGGACGGGCCACCGTATTTCGTGAAAAAAAAACATTTCCCCCTGACTGCTGGGACCCACTAGCTACACCTGCGCATGCAAGGAAGTGCGTCCGGGCAAAAAAACAAAACGATTCGCCCCCCTAACTGTTGGGACCCACCAGCTACATCTTCGCACGCAAGGAAGTGCCTAACAGTCGGGACCCAACTGGTCGAAGCGTACGTAGCGTTGTCATTATGGTCGCGAATGTGTACGTACATATATACTGGTGGATGTAGAGGCGCACACGTAGCATGTACACGTACGTACAACGGCCAGGGTGCAATAAAGAAAATACGGCCACGTATGTGTACATACGGGCGGGGTCTCGAACGCCTACTCGCGCATACGTACGGCGAGGGCTCATTGACATGGCTGGGTTGGAACGGAGAAACAGCGTCGTCGTCGTGTTCATGGGTAGGCAGCGGAATGCATCGTGCTCATGGGGAGGCAACGGAATGCGTCGTGTTCATCGGGAGGCAACGGAACGCGTGGGAGCCAACCGGCTGGGTCGGAACGGAATGTGTGGTCGTGTTCATCGGGAGGGCTTGGACGGAACAGGCGATGGAAACGAGGCCTGGCATACCGCGGAATGGAGGAAACGGCCTTGTGTTCGACCGGCCACGTTCGAAACGGAATCCTGTTCATCGGAAGGGGTCTGGCGTACCGCAAAACGGACGAAACAGACCTCCTACGGTCAAAACGGGGGTCTTGTTGATCGGGAGGGGTGTGGCGTACCGCAAAATGGACGAAACGGACCTCCTACGGTCGAAACAGGGGTCCTGTTGATCGGGAGGGGTGTGGCATACCGTAGAACGGACGAAACGGACCTCCTACGGTCGAAACGGGGGTCATGTTCATCGGGAGGGGTGTGGCGTACCGCAAAACGGGACTCCACGGGATACTGTTCATCTCCACCATCGACCTCCTCCAGACTCCACGGGCTACCATCGACCTCCTCCAGCCTCCACGGGCTCCTGTTCATCGAGCCTCCACTGCGCGCTACTCCACCGGCTACTGTTCAACCACCCCTCCACGGGCACCCCTCCACCGTCTACTGTTCATCCAGCCCTCCACACCACAGGGTCCTGTTCAACCACCCCTCCACGGGCACCCCTCCACCGTCTACTGTTCATCCAGCCCTCCACACCACGGGGTCCTGTTCATCCAGAAGCAATGCCACCACTCACTGTTCATCCAACCCCCCTGCAACGCTCACTGTTCATCCCAGAGGCTGCATCGATCGGCTTCAGTTAGCAGCGGTAGCGAATGAATCGCTCGATCGGGTTCAGTTAACAGCCATCGATCGATCGCTCAGGTTCAGTAACGTGTAGCCTGCAGTGCAATATCTCGGGTTCAGTTAGAGCCCAACGCCTCGCTCAGGTTCAGTTGGAGCCAATGCCTCACACACACACGCGTACGTGTATGAGGGAAACGCGCATCGCTCGCCCCCGACCTCCCACCGTAACCGGGAACTCCCCAAAATTTTCCTCGCCCTCGCTTCTACCATGGTTTTTTCTATCATGGATGGCCCAAAGAATGTCATGCAGCTGTGTCTCCGGCCCGCCCAGGACGAAAAGCCCATTTTCTGTCATGATTTTTTGTCATAGAAGTAGGAGCCCACCACATCTATGATGATACCGGGTTTTGTCACAATTATCATCATAGAAGTGTCATATGTATGACAGAAAAAAATCGTTCGGCCCAAAATGTCACAGATGTGTCTTTTTTTGTAGTGGATGCATGAGTGACATGTATGAAGGATTATGAACGGTGGCTTTGCCACAAATACGATGTCAACTACATGATCATGCAAGCAATGTGACAATGATGAAGCGTGTCATAATAACGGAACGGTGGAGAGTTGCATGGCAATATATCTCGGAATGGCTATGGAAATGCCATAATAGGTAGGTATGGTGGCTGTTTTGAGGAAGGTATATGGTGGGTTTATGGTACCGGCGAAAGTTGCGCGATACTAGAGAGGCTAGCAATGGTGGAAGGGTGAGAGTGCGTATAATCCATGGACTCAACATTAGTCATAAAGAACTCACATACTTGTTGCAAAAATCTATTAGTCATCGAAACAAAGTATTACGCGCATGCTCCTAGGGGGATAGATTGGTAGGAAAATACCATCGCTCGTCCCCGACCGCCACTCATAAGGAAGACAATCAATAAATAAATCATGCTCCGACTTCATCACATAATGGTTCACCATACGTGCATGCTACGGGAATCACAAACTTCAACACAAGTATTACTCAAATTCACAACTACTCAACTAGCATGACTCTAATATCACCATCTCCATATCTCAAAACAATTATCAAATATCAAACTTCTCATAGTATTCAATGCACTTCTATGAAAGTTTTCATATAATTCCTAAAAGAAAATTTCCATGTTGTTCTAAAGGACTCTCAAAATAATATAAGTGAAGCATGAGAGATCAATTATTTCTATAAAATAAAACCACCGCCGTGCTCTAAAAGGTATAAGTGAAGCACTAGAGCAAAAACTATATAGCTCAAAAGATATAAGTGAAGCACATAGAGTATTCTAATAAATTTCAAATCATGTGAGTCTCTCTCAAAAGGTGTGTACAACAAGGATTATTGTGGTAAACTAAAAATCAAAGACTCAAATCATACAAGACGCTCCAAGCAAAACACATATCATGTGGTGAATAAAAATATAGCTCCAAGTAAAGTTACCGATAGACGAAGACGAAAGAGGGGATGCCTTCCGGGGCATCCCTAACCTTAGGCTTTTTGGTGTCCTTGAGTTTTACCTTGGGGTGCCATGGTGAAAGTGCTAGTGATTGACTAGAGGGGGGTGAATAGGCGATTTTTATGAAAGTCTTCAAAAGATGGAAGTTTCAAAGACAAACGATAGAAATAAACCTATTACATTCAGCGGAAGGTAGACTACACTAGGCAAACCATAGTCAAGTATTCAATGGAGTGAAAGCACAATGACTAATAGCAGCTAGGCAGTAAAGATCAGGTAGGAAGATATTGTGAAGCCAATCAGAACAAGCAGTCACTCAGTGAAGACAAAAGATAAAGTAATCATACAATGACTTCACAAGGACCAACAATAAGTAAAGGGAAGGGAAGGATGAAACCAGTGACTCGTTGAAGACAATGATTTGTTGGACCAGTTCCAGTTGCTGTGACAACTGTACGTCTGGTTAGGGAGGCTGAGATTCAACTCAGAAGACCTTGTCTTCACCTTATTCCCCATGAGCTAAGGACACCCAGTCCTCGCCCAATCACTCTGGTAAGTCTTCAAGGTAGACTTCCAAACCTTCACAGACTTTGTTCACTAGCGATCCACAATGACTCTTGGATGCTCAGAACGCGACGCCTAACCGGCTGGAGGAATCATAGTCCTCAAGTGTAATAAGTCTTCAGATCACACAGACAGGAAGACTTAAGTGATGCCTAACACTCTTTGGCTCTGGGTGTTTAGGGCTTTATCCTCGCAAGGAATTCTCTCTCAAAGGCTTCGAGGTGGGTTGCTCTCAAACGACAAAAGCCGTGCACTAACTCTGAGCAGCCAACCGTTTATGGTTGTAGGGGGTGGGATATTTATAGCCACTAGGCAACCCGACCTGATTTGTCCGAAATGACCCTTGGTCACTAAGGAACTGACACGTGTTCCAATGGTCAGATTTCAAACACACACGGCAACTTTACTTGAGCTACAAGCAAAGCTGACTTATCCAACTCTGGACAAGATTTGCTCTCATAGTCTTCACTCGAAGACATAGGATTTTGGTTAAGCATCACTTCAGTCATTCTGACTGGTTCACTTGGACCCCACTTAACAGTACGGTGGTTCCTATGACTCAACAAAGAAGAAAAAGAACGACGAAAGAACTAAGTCTTCGCGCTCCATAGTCTTCATGCGATGTCTTCTCTTGTCATATTCTTCAATGTGAATGTCTTCACATACCACCTTTGACTTCAATGTCTTCTTACATTTTTAGGGGTCATCTCTGGTAGGAAAACCGAATCAATGAGGGACTTCTACCTGTGTTATCCTGCAATTCTCACAAACACATTAGTTCCTCAACTAGGTTTGTCGTCAATACTCCAAAACCAACTAGGGGTGGCACTAGATGCACTTACAATCTCCCCCTTTTTGGTGATTGATGACAAACTAGTTGAAGTTTTCAACGGGGAATAAAATATGTGAAATTGTAAAGGATAGGAGATTGTCATCATAAGTGGCAAAGGCTCCCCCTGAAGATGTGCATATAAGTAATTTGCTTTTGGTATGCAAATGCACATGGCAGGTTGTACTTGTGGAGATCCTCTTCAACTTATGATGACAATTCATCATGCAAGAAAAGTATGTGAAGATAATGACATGCATAATGAAAAATGGACGTCTGCAAAATGATCTAAGTGCAGAATTTATCGTCGCACATGCGGAATTTATCATCGCATCACAGAATAGCAAATAAGTAGTAGACGACCATCGAGTTTAAGTGTTACAACTCAAAGAACCAAATGTATCGAAAACGAGAGTTGTAAGCACTTGGCAAAAGTAGCAAAGAGTAAAGCAACCACCCATATGGACCCGCTTGAAGACTATCAACTCATATGCTTCTCCCCCTTTTGTCAGTGAGGACCAAAAAGGTTTGAAGACATAGAGCGCCTACTCGTTCCCATGAGGTGCAGGCGAGGCAGCAGGGTCGTCGGTGAGATCCGGTGGTGCAGAGGAACTTGGTGCAGTGTCGTCACGCGCTGAAGTTGGAGGAGGTGAAGTTGCATCATCTCGGTCATCGATGACTCTGGCATTTACGGTCGCAGCTGAGGACGAGTATTCAGAGTCTTCAAGTGAGGGAGTCCGATGCAAGTGAGCATTTCTGGGAGGAGTTGAGTCAAACTTGAAGCGTTCGGTGAAGCCATCGCCGTGCAGATCAGCTTCAGCACTCAGTAGGGTAAAACTCTTCCATGACCTCCGACAGGTTTCATGAGTGACAAAGGCATTCTTGGTGGCAATATTGCGAATGCGGTTGACATCCACCAAGAGGCTTTGCATCTGACGCTTAAGCCAGTCGTGATGTTTGTCCTATTTCTGATGCAGCGCGACGAGAAGCTCTCGGTCATTGAGGACACGAGATCGTCTTTGAGGCCTCTGCGCAATGGTGCTACCAGTGGCATCAGTTTGAGTACGAGGGGCACGTGTGTTTCCAGCAAGGGGATAAACATGAGACACTGCTGGAATTCCTTCAATGGGCTGGGTGAAGCTTTGGTGATCAGCATTGTGAAGATAAATGGGATCCTTAGCAGGCTCTGGGTAAATGGCTTCAACTGACAGATCAACCTCGGACAAGAATATAAGATGATTGCGCGCAGACGGCTGATAGTGAAGGCTGAGTGACGCTTGATCAGACGCATGACCCATGGAGCATAGAATTTCAACCCAAAGATGTCGGAGCCAGACGCAGCCAACTGCCTGATGAAGAATTCTTGAGCATTGAAGCTGATGCCATTGAAGATATAGAAGACCAAAGTCTTCATTGCTCATTCAAGCTTTGCTGCAGATGAGTGTCCTTTGACAGGCCATAGAGTCTTCCTGATGATGTGGTAAATGGTGTGAGGCAGGTACTCTAGGTCTTCAACAAAGAACTCAGACGGGTATTCAGCGTCGTGAGGCAGAGGCTTCATCATGCTCAGCATTTGACTCATGTTGGGTTCTAGCTTCTGAAAGATGCTTTCCAAGGCATTTTGATGTTGTTGACAACCTGGTTCATAGTATTCACCAGGAGTGTGCAGGCCTGTGAGCTCAATGATATCAAGAGCTTTAGCTTCATGATGGACATTGCCTGTCATCCACTCAAGGACCCAAGTCTTCGGATCCCTGTTGTAGCCTCGAATATGAAGAGTGGCATAGAATTGAAGCAGCAATTCTTTATTCCAGTGCTCCTTGTCAGTGATGAACTGCAACAAACCAGCATCTCTGAAACAGTCCAATGCTTCTTCGAGGCAGGGCAGACCAGCTATAGCTTCAGAGTCGAGGCGCATATGTGGAAATATGCACCCTTGATTGTATAGGACACAGGAATAGTAGCTACGCTACTGATAGCTCCAGAACAGATCTGAGGAAATGCGCGGTCTGGTATAAGGGTTCTTGGAGCTGTTGAAGAAGGTATTATGTGCCACGAAGCCATTCGCATTGAAGACCCCAGGTGAAGTGGCAGTGCCTGGGAAATGTGGAAGTCTTGGCTTGGGCTTTTGGACTTGAGGCATGTGCTCGACGTGGTACTCAAATTGTGGACCAGCAGGAGGCGGAAGAGTCAGAATGGGCCATCGAACCATAACTGGCTGACCACGATCAAATGCCAGCTCCATTGTGTGAGGTCTTGGAGGGGGAACCGAGGCATTAGCATTGTTTTCATGGGCTTCGGGGGCCACATGTGCTTCAGGTGTGTGGACTTCAGGTGTTGCATTGACTTTTGGTGCCACATTGGCTTTTGGCGTCGTACTGGCTTCGGCCATGACAACGTCATTGGCGTCAGCGGCGATATTGGTGGCCGCCTCAGGGTTGTTGACCTCCACTTCAGAAGCTGGAGAGTATGTTCTCCTCGAGAAAAACATCTTGGTGAGACGGGGGTGTAGCAACTCTTGTGTCTCTTGGGGCTTCTTCTTCATATTCTTCTTCATCGGCTGATGCAGCCGGAATGTCTTCAGCCATTTTGGCTTCGGATTCAAACACGTGCATTGTGGGAGTGACTTGGGGCCTTGGTCCTTTGCGAAGCCTGCTTAATGTGGGCGACACTTGTGGAGACGGAGTGTGCTGGGCCACAAAGTCATCATCATCTTGCACTGTTGGGGTAGTTTGCGGTTGGGGAGAGCTTGGAGTGTCTTGTCTCTGTGGGTGATCGGCCCACGATGCATCCTGAGCAGTTGGTGTCAGAGGACGACCAATGCTGATGAGTTTGCTGTGCGTGAGCATAGGCGATGATACCAGTTGGTGCTCGATCTGAGGAAGGACTTCATCATCTTCAACATTGTCATGGTGACCAATGTCTTCAGCAGCGGTGGGGTCAACTGCTGGAATGTCTTCAGGAGCCTCTGTGGAAGCAGGCTCATGAATTACCATCCGTCGTTCTTGATGCGAAGAGGCAGGACGAGCAACCGAGATGGGATCAACAATAAGGGTTTCTGTGGGAGCAGCCTGATCTTTCTTGGTTTTGCGCTTCTTCTTGGAGGGAGCGACATCAGAAGCTTCAGGATGTTTCCTCTTTCTGGCTTCAGCCTCGGCAGCCCTTGTCTTCTTTAAGTCTAAAGCCACTATGGGGACCTTAGGCTTCGAGTCTGTCATACTGGCTGGGAAGACAATGGGATGTGCTTCCTGCCTTGTTGCTTCGGGTTCGGCCACAGCTGGCTTCTTCTTCTTCATTGGAGCTTCTTCGCGTTTCTTGAGAAAGGCTTTCTTGAGCTCATGCAGCATAGTCTTGAAGTTCTTGACATCTTGCACGCTGAGCTTTGCCATGTGCTGCTTGAACTGAGCTTTCTCATAGTCGATCTTTTGCTTCAGTTCAACGATGCGCTGAGCTAGAGCTAGCTCAGAAGCAATGGCGCCAGTGAAAGCGATGCTGAGGCCAATTGGAAGTTGCAGATCATCAAAGCTGAGATTGGGGGTTTCAAACCACTCATCAATGAAGTTGTGAAGGATTGCTACGTCAAAGAGAGGCAAATCATTGAAGATTTCTGCTTCTTCTTTGCTCTTGATCAGTTGCTCAAGAGCGTCATCTGCAAGATCTTCATCGCTGGACAGATCAATGGCGTCGTTGTGCAGAATAGCAGCAGCAGTCAGTTCTTGGCTGGTGGGTTGCAAGGGCATCTTTACTCTCGAGGGCTTGGAGATGCGTGACAAATCTTCAGACTGCACACTGTGTTCAGGAGGTGCAGTGGCCAGAGGCTTCACATGTAAGACCTTTGGTGCAGGAGCAGGCTTTGAAGCCTTAGGCTTCTTCAGTTTCTTTGGCTTCAGCGGTGCAGGCGCTTCATCAGATTCAGCGTCATCTGCAGGCTCATCCACGGCTGTCCCTTGAACCATGATATGAGTGATGAGACCTTCCAGGTTGTAGAAGGGCCCAATAAGATTGGGTTCAGCTTCGCGTGTACCATCATCACGAGGAGCAGAGGGGCCTGGATTGAAGTCTAAGCCTCGTGACTTCTTGTTCTCTTTGGCCGAGTTCCTGGCAAACTGAAGGTTCCGCTTGAACAGATTATCATTGCGGCACCACAATAATGAAGATGGGTCTGCATCTGCAGGCTGCGGTCCATGGACCATGCAAGGATAGAAGCCTTGTTCAATGGCTTTAGCTCTGGACATGGGTTGAAGATTTCTGTATAGAATGTCTCCCCATGGTCATTTGATGGCATTCTTCTCAGCATACTCCTGGGTCACGAACCTGTACTTGAACCACTGTTCTGCCCAATATCTTCGAATCCATTGGATTCAAGTTTTTCGCTGATTGTAGTCTCCTCTGGATCTGTCTTGTACAGCTCATAGAGGTCAGGAGGCAAATCTCTTGAGGTGTTGCCACGATGCTGTCTGCCACCCTTTCTTGTAGGTTTCTCTGGTGCCATGAAGCTTAAACTGAAGGGCTTCAACACGTTTAAAGGCTTCAAAGGCTTCCGCTTTCTGGTCAAATAGGAACTGGCTTTGGGAGAGTTAATGTGATGCTGTAAGAATTCTGCAAACGAATGCAGACTATGAGAACCAAGGGATTCTCCCACAGACATCTACCTGTGACAGCATTAAGGTGCGAGGGAAGGGGAAGAGGTCATATGCATTCTCAGAAGATTTTGAAGATAAATCAATTTAGAAGACATTGACCTCATAGTGCGAAGACATTCACTCATAGATAGAGAGTTGGTTCCAGATTTGTACGAATCCACGAATAAGTACAAGTGAGGAATCTAACTACTTTGTGAAGCATAAGTGAACATACTATGCATATTATGAGATGAAGTATGAAATAGATCCAACTTGTGTGAACAGAAACTGCTTGTGGTAGAAAGTGATGAATCTATAGGATCAAAGGGGCCGTAGAAAGGAAGTTTTATTTACCACATGAAGAACTGCTAGACGGAGTGGGAGAGGAGGCCGAGCAGTTCGATCGTCCGTGCCCTAACTTGGCGACGGAGAACACCTACGGCGACGACGGAGAAGACGATGTTCGCGGCCGGCGTGAAGACGGCGTCGGTGAGGTCGCGGCAGCTAAGCACTTCATCACCAACGTCGTCGAGGGCTAGCGGTGGCGCTAGGGTTTGTGCGAGAGTGGAAGAAAGGATAATGACTGGTGAGGCGTGTATTTATAGGGACAGGGACGGCACAGTGTTATTACACAGGTGCCCCTGGCGATTCACATCTGAAGGACACGTGGCCATCATGCAACATATCGGAGGTTGTTCCACGTTCCCACGCACGCCTGGATTGTCTGGTGGTCGTTCCCACTTCTCCGGGTTTTAGGTGAAGGAATTAGCATTGAAAACGGACTTAATGTTTGTCTCTGTATCTTCTGCTGACTAGGACGCAGAGAAGACATTCGACAGTTTCAATAGAATGCATATGATTTGGACAGATAGAGTTTGAGATAGAAAGCATAGAGAGATTAGGGTCCGATCACATTCACTTAGTTCAAAAGATTCAACAAGGAAGACGTAGCTATAAGTGAATGCTGTAGAGGACAGAACACTAGTATGTATATATCAGAAGACAAGTCAACATAGTGAAGATAATCATGAAGACAAGTTGAAAATGACGACAAACAAAATGTGAAGACATAGCAAATGTAATGCCATGGGTAAAACACTTCAAATGGAAGAATTTGGTGGTGGCGTTACCCACCATATAGGAAGTATTAGACCCAGACACGATGCACAATTATCGTGGCGCTCCGAAGTCAAATTCCACGTTAATGTATTCACACTCAGAATGTAAGTCTTCATTGATTGAAGATATACTTTACTTCGTGTGTTGCACATCTAAGTCATCAATGTGCATAAGTGTTAGGATGTGTGCCTGATCACAGGACATTTGAGGATTCCAAGATATTTAGCTCACACTGTAACTTGCAAAACCTCTTCTCATCCAAGGGCTTGGTGAAGATATCTGCCAATTGCTCTTCAGTGTTGACGTGTATGATATCAACATCTTCCTTCACAACATGATCTCTGAGAAAGTGATGACGAATTTCAATGTGCTTTGTCTTCGAGTGTTGAACTGGGTTGTTGGCAATCTTGATGGCGCTTTCGCTGTCGCAGTAGAGTGGCACTTGCTTCAGGTGAATGCCATAGTCTTTCAGTGTTTGCTCCATCCATAGAAGCTGAGCACAGCAAGATCCAGCAGCAATGTATTCAGATTCAGCAGTGGAGAGAGATACATAGTTCTGCTTCTTTGAAGACCAACATACAAGTGATCGTCCCAGAAAATGACATGTGCCTGATGTAGACTTGCGATCCACCTTGTCATCAGCATAATCAGCATCCGAGAATCCAACTAGATCAAACTTTGAGCCCTTTGGATACCATAATCCTAGTGTTGGGGTGTGAGCCAAATATCTGAGAATTCGCTTCACAGCTAAGTGATGTGATTCCTTTGGTGCCGCTTGGAACCGGGCACACATGCAAACACTAAGCATGATATCTGGCCTAGATGCACATAAATAAAGAAAGGAACCAATCATGGAGCGGTATACCTTTTGATCGAACTCTTTACCATTATCGTCGGGACCAAGATGATGTTTGGCTGGCATTGGCGTCGTGTAGCCTTTGCAATCTTGCATTCCAAATTTCTTCAGGCAATCTTTGAGGTATTTCTCTTGAGATATAAAGATGATGTTGCGTTGCTGACGTATTTGAAGACCAAGGAAGAACTTCAGCTCACCCATCATGGACATCTGATATTGCTCTTGCATCATATATCCAAACTCGTCAGTGTATTTCTGATTGGTGCAGCCGAAGATAATGTCATCCACATATATTTGGCACATAAACAGTTCACCATCATATGTCTTCGTGAAGAGCGTGGGGTCGAGGGAACCAGGTTTGAAGCCTTTGCTCTTCAGGAAGTCTTTGAGTGTGTCATACCAAGCCCTAGGGGCTTGTTTGAGGCCATACAGTGCCTTGTAGAGCTTGTACACCATATCAGGATGTTTTGGATCTTCAAAGCCAGGCGGTTGTGCAACATACACTTCTTCATCAATCTTGCCATTGAGAAAAGCGCTCTTCACATCCATTTGATGCAGAAGAATGTTATGATGATTTGCATAGGCCAGCAGTATGCGTATGGCTTCAAGTCTAGCCACAGGAGCAAATGTCTCATCGAAGTCAATCCCTTCAACTTGAGTATATCCTTGAGCAACGAGACGAGCTTTGTTTCTGACAACTTGACCATGCTCATCTTGCTTGTTGCGATATATCCATTTGGTGCCTATTATATTGTGCTTGCGAGGATCAGGACGCTTAACTAGTTCCCATACATTATTCAGCTCAAACTGTTGAAGCTCTTCTTGTATAGCTTGAATCCATTCAGGTTCCATGAAGGCTTCATCAACTTTCTTGGGTTCAGATATTGAGACAAATGCGAAGTGCCCATAGAAATTTGCTAGCTGTGTTTCCCTTGAACGAGTGAGTGGACCTGGTGCATTGATGCTATCAATTATTCTCTCAATCTATACTTCATTTGCAACATGAGGATGTACAGGACGAAGATTTTGCTCTTGTTAATCATTGTCATCGTTAGAAGGATTGTCTTCAGGCTGAGCATTGTCTTCAGGTTGATCATTATCTTCAGGTTGATCAGGTGCGGAGATGATAAGTTCCTCTTCAGGCTGAGCTTCAAAAGGTATGATTTCTCCAGTTCCCATAAGTTTTATTGATTCACTGGATGGAACTTCATCTAGCACATTTGGCAGGTGCTCTCTTTGCGAGCCGTTAGTCTCATCGAACCGCACATCCACAGTTTCAACCACTTTATAGTGAAAGAGGTTAAAGACTCTGTAGGAGTGTGAATCCTTTCCATATCCAAGCATAAAACCTTCATGTGCTTTTGGTGCAAATTTTGAAGTGTGATGTGGAACCTTGATCCAGCACCTGGCACGAAATTCTCTGAAGTAACTGACATTTGGCTTCTTGCCAGTAAGGAGCTCATAGGATGTCTTGTTCAGAAGCTTGTGAAGATAAACATGGTTGATGATATGGCATGCAGTATCAATGGCTTCAGGCCAGAATTTTCTTGGAGTCTTGTATTCATCAAGCATCGTCCGAGCCATCTCAATAAGTGTTCTGTTCTTGTGTTCGACGACGCCATTCTGCTATGGCGTGTACGGAGCTGAGAATTCATGTGTGATGCCCAAAGTATCAAGATATGTATCTGGGCTAGTGTTCTTGAATTCAGTGCCATTGTCACTTCTGATGTGCTTTATCTTGATCCCATAGTTGTTCATTGCTCGATTGGCGAAGCGTCTGAAGACATCCTGCACTTCAGTCTTGTAGAGGATTATATGCACCCAAGTATATCTTGAATAATCATCAACAATGACAAAGCCATAGAGACAAGCAGTAGTAGTAAGAGTTGAGTAATGAGTGGGACCGAAAAGATCCATGTGGAGCAGTTTGAAGGGTTGAGTCGTTGTCATGATTGTCTTCGAGAGATGCTTGGCCCTCGTCATCTTTCTTGCTTCACAGGCACTGCATAAGTGATCCTTCTTGAACTTGATGCCCTTGATGCCTATGACATGCTTCTTTCTTGCAAGAGTGTGCAAGTTCCTCATGCCAGCATGCCCTAGCCTCCGATGCCAGAGCCAACATTCTGAAGCTTTTGCTAGAAGACGTACAGCAAGCTGTGGTCCTGCTGAGAAATCTACCACGTACAAATCATCTTTCCGATACCCTTCAAACACTAGAGACTTGTCAGATTCATTAGAACAAGGCAACGATATTTTCCAAACATCACAATCATGTTTAAATCGCAAAGCATTGAGACAGACATTAAGTTGAAACCAAGGGATTCAACAAGCATGACTTTATCCATGTGTTGATCCTTTGAGATTGCAGCTCTACCTAGACCCAATACCTTACTTTTACCAGTGTCAGCAAATGTGATGTGACTTTTGTCAGATGGACGTAAGGTTGAGTCCATAAGAAGGCTTCGCTTGCCAGTCATGTGATTGGTACACCAACTATCAATAATCCATTCTGAAGCAACTGGTGTCGTACCCTACAGTGCAGTTAGGGGGATAGGCTTCACGAAGAGAATTGTGAAGCAAAAACATTTGACGAGCCAGTGGATTATGAAAGCTTAGATAAAGATTAGGACTGATAGGGCAAGTAGCAAGCGACTCGGGAACAAAGTACATAATAAGACCATTTGGGCATTTGATCTTGCACCCTACAAGATGTTTAAGGTCCCCAGCAATAGCTTCAGACGATTTTGGTTTTCGGCTGGAGACCTTTCCCTGCAAAAGAGAGTTAAGCTTTCTTATCCACCCACATCTTCAAGGGTGGCTTCGAAGCAATGAGTCTAAGTGCAGCATCTGAGAACTTTGGCTTTGGAGCCCTAGCAAAAAGTCTTGCAGGTGGACAATAGTACTCATAAGAATAAGCAAAATAGTTCTTGGTCTTATGAACATGGCAGTTTGATGAAACACACTCATATTCACAGGCCTGAGTATGGCTTCCCTGCAAAACATTTGCGTTAGTGCAACTTAGGTGAGTCCTCTGTCTATATGAAGCCTTTGGACCATGTGAAGCCTGTGGTCTGGGGTTTGTCTTCTTCACCTGTGGTGTCATGATGACATTCACAGGAAGATTCTCCAAACACCTTTTCGGCACCTAGACCTTCTTCATAGGCGGTCCATTCCTGCAGTTAGTACCAATATACCTGGCAAACACTTCACCCTTCTGATTCTTAAACAGTTTATAGTTTGCATCAAAGGATTCATCAATAACAATGGGATTAGCACAAGTGAAGCCAGATAGGGTGGATGGATCCACTGAAGGTCCCTTTGTAGCAACCCATGTGGTTTTGGGGTACTGCTCAGGTTTCCAGTAAGAGCCATCAGCATTCATTTTCCTTTCGAACCCAACACCCTCTTTCCTAGGGTTTCGGTTCAGGATCTGCCTTTTGAGGACATCACATAGTGTCTGGTGCCCTTTGAGGCTTTTGAACATCCCTGTATCAAGCAATGTCTTCAACCTAGCATTCTCATCAGCAATAGCAGTGGCATCCTCAGTAGAGGGGTTAGTTGGCACATCAGCAGTTGAAGATATTGCAATAGTAGCAGCAGTAGAACAACCAGCAACAGAAGTAGCGTTGTCATGCTCAATACATTTAATACATGGTGGTTCAAATCCTTCCTGAGTTGAACTGATCTGTTTGGCGCGAAGTGACTCGTTTTCCTTTTGAAGATCTTCATGAGCCGCTCTCAATTTCTCAAGATCTTGCTTCCTTTGAAGATAATCATAGGAAAGCTTTTCATGAGTTGTTGAGAGCGTTTCATGACGACTTTCAAGTTCCTCATACTTAACGTGAAGATTTTTTATGTCTTCAATTAAGGACTGAGATCGAGTCATTTCAGCGTCTAACAGGTCATCGCTTTTGTCTAACAGTTTTTGAATATGTTCCATAGCTTTCTGTTGTTCAGTTGCAATTTTAGCAAGTGTTTTGTAGCTGGGTTTGGAACCACAATCAGAGTCATCTTCACTGGAAGTTTGATAGTGAGTAGTGCGTGTGTTTACCTTGGCACCGCGTGCCATGAAGCAGTAGGTAGGAGCGGAGTAGTCCTTGTCATTTGCATCGGTGTCGGTGACGGAGTCATTGCCTTCAGTGTTGAAGATGGACTTGGCAACGTATGTTGTAGCCAGACTTGCAACACCAGAATCGGACTCCTCCTCAGACTCCACCTCCGCCTCCTCAGAAGCGGACTCCTCCTCTGAATACATTTCCTTGCCAACAAACGCACGTGCCTTGCCAGATGAGCTCTTCTTGTGTGATGAAGACTTTGAGGAGGACTTGGAAGAAGACTTTGAGTATTTCTTCTTCTTCTTGTCGTCAGAATCATACTCATTGCTCTCCTTTTTCTTCTTGTTCTCATTGTCCCACTGCGGACACTCAGAGATGTAGTGGCCAGGTTTATTGCACTTGTGGCATGTTCTCTTCTTGTAGTCATGAGCAGAAGCTTCATCATTCCTTGAGCTTGATTGTGAGGACTTTCTGAAGCCTTTCTTCTTGGTGAATTTTTGGAACTTCTTCACAAGCATAGCAAGCTCCTTTCCAATGTCTTCAGGATCATCAGAACTGCTGTCAGACTCTTCTTCAGATGAGGAGATAGCTTTTGCCTTCAAGGCACGAGTTCGCCCATAGTTGGGACCGTGGATGTCTATTTTCTTAGAAAGCTGAAACTCGTGTGTGTTGAGCCTCTCAAGTATGTCAGACGGACTGAGTGTTTTGAAGTCAGGACATTCTTGAATCATCAGGGCTAGGGTGCCAAACGAGCTGTCAAGTGATCTCATGAGTGTCTTGACAACTTCATGCTTGGTGATCTCAGTGGCGCCGAGGGCTTGAAGCTCATTTGTGATGTCAGTGAGTCAATCAAACGTGAGTTGAACATTCTCATTGTCATTTCTCTTGAAGCGGTTGAAGAGGTTGCGAAGGACACTGATTCTCTGATCTCTCTGGGTTGAGACGCCTTCATTGACCTTGGAGAGCCAGTCCCAGACTAGCTTAGATGTTTCCAAAGCACTCACACGGCCATACTGTCCTTTGGTCAGATGACCACAGATGATGTTCTTGGCAGTGGAGTCCAGTTGAACGAACTTCTTGACATCAGCAGCGGTGACACCTTCACCAGCCTTGGGAACGCCATTCTTGACGACATACCATAGGTCGACATCAATGGCTTCAATATGCATGCGCATCTTATTCTTCCAGTAGGGATATTCAGTTCCATCGAAGACTGGGCACGCAGTGGAGACTTTGATTATCCCTGCAGTCGACATAGCTAAAACTCCAGGTGGTTAAACCAAATCACACAGAACAAGGGAGTACCTTGCTCTGATACCAATTGAAAGTGCTAGTGATCGACTAGAGGGGGGTGAATAGGCGATTTTTATGAAAGTCTTCAAAACATGGAAGTTTCGAAGACAAGCGATAGAAATAAACCTATTACCATGCAGCGGAAGGTAGACTACACTAGGCAAACCATAGTCAAGTATTCAATGGAGTGAAAGCACAATGACTAATAGTAGCTAGGCAGTAAAGATCAGGTAGGAAGATATTGTGAAGCCAAACAGAACAAGCAGTCACTCAGTGAAGACAAAAGATAAAGCAATCATACAATGACTTCACAAGGACCAACAATAAGTAAAGGGAAGGGAAGGATGAAACTAGTGACTCATTGAAGACAATGATTTGTTGGACCAGTTCCAGTTGCTGTGACAACTGTACGTCTGGTTAGGGAGGCTGAGATTCAACTCAGAAGACCTCGTCTTCACCTTATTCCCCTTGAGCTAAGCACACCCAGTCCTCGCCCAATCACTCTGGTAAGTCTTCAAGGTAGACTTCCAAACCTTCACAGACTTCGTTCACCAGCGATCCACAATGACTCTTGGATGCTCAGAACGTGATGCCTAACCGGCTGGAGGATTCACAGTCCTCAAGTGTAATAAGTCTTTAGATCACACAGACAGGAAGACTTAAGTGATGCCTAACACTCTTTGGCTCTGGGTGTTTAGGGCTTTATCCTCGCAAGGAATTCTCTCTCAAAGGCTTCGAGGTGGGTTGCTCTCAAACGACAAAAGCCGTGCACTAACTCTGAGCAGCCAATCATTTATGGTTGTAGGGGGTGGGCTATTTATAACCACTAGGCAACCCGACCTGATTTGTCCGATGACCCTTGGTCACTAAGGAACTGACACGTGTTCCAACGGTCAGATTTCAAACACACACGGCAACTTTACTTGAGCTACAAGCAAAGCTGACTTATCCAACTCTGGACAAGATTTGCTCTCATAGTCTTCACTCGAAGACATAGGATTTTGGTTAAGCATCACTTCAGTCATTCTGACTGGTTCACTTGGACCCCACTTAACAGTACGGTGGTTCCTATGACTCAACAAAGAAGAAAAAGAACGACGAAAGAACTAAGTCTTCGCGCTCCATAGTCTTCATGCAATGTCTTCTCTTGTCATAGTCTTCAATGTGAATGTCTTCACATACCACCTTTGACTTCAATGTCTTCTTACATTTTTAGGGGTCATCTCTGGTAGGAAAACCGAATCAATGAGGGACTTCTACCTGTGTTATCCTGCAATTCTCACAAACACATTAGTCCCTCAACTAGGTTTGTCGTCAATACTCCAAAACCAACTAGGGGTGGAACTAGATGCACTTACTCATGGGCATCCCCAAGCTTAGGCTCTTGCCACTCCTTGTTCCATAATCCATCAAGACTTTACCCAAAACTTGAAAACTTCACAACACAAAACTCAAAACAGAAAATCTAGTGAGCTCCGTTAGCGAAAGAAAACAAAACACCACTTCAAGGTACTATAATGAACTCATTCTTTATTTATATTGGTTTAAAACCTACTGTATTCCAACTTCTCTATGGTTTATAAAATCTTTTACTAGCCATAGATTCATCAAAATAAGCAAACAACACACGAAAAACAGAATCTGTCAAAAACAGAACAGTCTGTAGTAATCTATAGCTAACGCAAACTTCTAGAACCCCAAAATTTCTGAAATAAATTTCTGGGCGTGAGGAATTTATCTATTAAAAATCTTAAAAAAGAATTAACTAAATAGAACTTTCCAAATAAAAATGGCAGTGATTCTCGTGAGCGCTAAAGTTTATGTTTTTTATAGCAAGATCAAATAGACTTTCCCCAAGTCTTCCCAACGGTTCTACTTGGCACAAACACTAATTAAACACAAAAACACAACCAAAACAGAGGCTAGATAAATTATTTATTACTAAACAGGAGCAAAAATCAAGGAATAAAAATAAAATTGGGTTGCCTCCCAACAAGCGCTATCGTTTAACGCCCCTAGCTAGGCATAAAAGCAAGGATAGATCTAGGTATTGCCATCTTTGGTATTAGGAAAGAAAAGAGAAATTTTCTTTTCTATAGCATTTATCTTTCTATTTTGAGATAGCACGTGGCCATTAATGGTGGAAGAAAGATTAAGCACGTTACAGAAATTGGCATCTAAGCTAGCCTTCATTTCTTTGATAATTTCATTTTGATAAAAGCACAAAAGAGAGGTAGATTCAACCTTCTCATACATGGGGTGCCCAAATATAGTTTTAATCTTTTCATAAGTATCAATAGGATCCCCCTCAAGAAAACCCTCTTCAAAAAATAGAATCTAGAACTTGCTTGAACGAGGATGGTAGACCAATATAAAAGCTTTTCAGGTAAACCTCAATTTGGTATTGTGGCACATAGCTAGCTCGGATCCTTAATAGCCTATCCCAAGCATCTTTCAAATATTCATCAAGTAAATAACAAAAAAATCTAGGATCATCTTCATCAAAATTATTCAAATTCTCATTGATAACCCCGGTAGGTCTTTCCATAGCATCATTATTTATGAGATTAGAGAGGACAAAAGGACTATCTAAGGTAAAAACCTGAGAGAGAACCCTTAGCCCTTTTTGAATCAGCCATGGTACAAGAAAACAAATGGGAAAGGAGATGAATAAAATGGCAAGGGTGAAGTGGGGGAGAGGAAAATAAGAGGCAAATGGCAAATAATGTAATGCGAGGGATAGGAGTTTGTGATGGGTACTTGGTATGTCTTGACTTGTGCGTAGACTACGGCAACGGTGCCAGAAATGGCTTGTTGTTGGGAGTCAAATCTTGACTTGACTTGGCGCGAATATCCCCAGCAACGGTGCTAGAAATCCTTCTTGCTACCTCTTGAGCATTGCGTTGGTTTTCCCTTGAAGAGGAAAGGGTGATGCAGTAAAGTAGCGTAAGTATTTCCCTCAGTTTTTGAGAACCAAGGTATCAATCCAGTAGGAGATCACGCTTGAGTCCCATGCACCTACACAAACAAATAAGAACCTCGCAACCAACGCGATAAAGGGGTTGTCAATCCCTTCACGGTCACTTACGAGAGTGAGATCTGATAGATATGATAAGATAATATTTTTGGTATTTTTATGATAAAGAGAAATAAAGATGCAAAGTAAAATAAATGGCAAAGGAAATAGCTAAGTGTTGGAAGATTAATATGATGGAAGATAGACTCGGGGGCCATAAGTTTCACTAGTGGCTTCTCTCAAGAGCATAAGTATTACGGTGGGTAAACGAATTACTGTCGAGCAATTGATAGAATTGAGCATAGTTATGAGAATATCTAGGTATGATCATGTATATAGGCATCACGCCCGCGATAAGTAGACCGAAATGATTCTGCATCTACTACTATTACTCCACACATCGACCGCTATCCAGCATGCATCTAGAGTATTAAGTTCATAAGAACAGAGTAATGCTTTAAGCAAGATGACATGATGTAGAGGGAAAAACTCATGCAATAAGATATAAACCTCATCTTTTTATCCTTGATGGCAACAATACAATATGTGTCGGTTCCCTTTCTGTCACTGGGATCGAGCACCGCAAGATTGAACCCAAAGCTAAGCACTTCTCCCATTGCAAGAAAGATCAATCTAGTAGGCCAAACTAATTCGAAGAGACTTGCAAAGATAAACCAATCATACATAAAAGAATTCAGAGGAGATTCAAATATTGTTCATAGATAAACTTGATCATAAACCCCAATTCATCGGATCTCAACAAACACACCGCAAAAGAAGATTACATCAAATAGATCTCCAAGAAGATCGAGGAGAACTTTGTATTGAGATCCAAAGAGAGAGAAGAAGCCATCTAGCTAATAACTATGGACCCGAAGGTATGAAGTAAACTACTCAGACATCACTGGAGAGGCCATGGAGTTGATGTAGAGGCCCTCCATGATCAATGCCCCCTCCGGTGGAGCTCCGGAAAAGGCCCCGAGATGGGATCTCTCGGGTATAGAACGTTGCGGCGGTGGAATTAGGTTTTCGTGGTGCTCCTGGATGTTTGAGGGGTACATGGATATATATATAGGAGGAAGAAGTACGTCGGTGGAGCAACGAGGGGCCCACGAGGGTGGAGGGCACGCCCCCCTGCCTCGTGCCCTCCTTGATCGTTTCTTGACGCCCACTCCAAGTCTCCTGGATGTTTGTTGAGAAAATCACGTTCCCGAAGGTTTCATTCCGTTTGGACTCCCTTTGATATTCCTTTTCTGCGAAACCCTAAAATAGGCAAAAAACAGCAATTTGGGTTGGGCCTCCGGTTAGTAGGTTAGTCCCAAAAATGATATAAAAGTGTAAAATAAATCCCATTGACATCCAAAATAGATAATATAATAGCAGGGAGCAATCAAAAATTATAGATACGTTGGAGACGTATCAGGGTATGCCTGGAAAACTAGGCATAGGGGTCATAGTTGCTTGAACAGACAAGTTGTATCCGGCTAGCTATGTTATATTACATTAATATCGTAAGAAACATCTTCCGGAGAGAATAGTTCCGTTAAGGGTTCCTTTCCTTGGGTGTGCATGCATTTAATGTACATGTCCGAATTGTGATGTGGGCACCACAGTTTGTATAACTTCTGGGGGTGCACAATGGAGTGAGTTTAAAAACATCTTTAATTCACCGACCGAATATTCCCTTAAGAACGCTAGCTTTCGGCTTCACCTAGTCTGAGGTACACATCCGGATGACCCGACAGTAACAATCGCGGAGGTGCTCCCTTTATGCCCTAGCCGAACTAACGGGAACGTAGGGCATAAGCACAGGAGCCAGGCAACCCAACTTGGCCAAAACTTAAGTCATATAGATGCATATAGTGGCAAAGAAAAGGTACATATGGAAAAACTCATATGTGAGGAGCTTAATGCTCAAGGAATGACAAGAACCTTTGTCCAAGAAGCCCCCAGGTAAAAGTGACGTACATATTTAGAGATGTATGTGTCAATGGTGTGCGGTCTAGCCGTACCAAAGCGTTAAAGCGAGAAAGAAGAAAGTAATCAGAAAAAAGAGAAAAAATAATGGAAACTATAGGGGAGGAGGAGATGAACAAGGTGTTTGGCGCTAGGCATAGAATCTTCGGAGTCTGGCCGCGTTCCAGGGGTTCGGCTCGAGGCGATTGTCTGATGCATCGCGAAGACGGTATGCACCTCCGGTGAGAACTTCGTCAATTATGAAGGGACCCTCCCATTTGGGCTTGAGTTTGTCCTTTTTCTTCTTCGGCAGGCGCAGAACGAGTTCGCCAATGTTGTAAGTCTTGGCCCGTACTTCTCTGCTTTGATATCTTCGAGCATGTTGTTGGTAAAATGCTGAACGGGCTTTTGCGACATCGCGTTCCTCCTCCAGGGCATCTAAGTTGTCCTGCTGATCAAGCTCGGCTTCTCTCTCTTCGTACATACACACTTGAGGTGAGTCATGAATAATATCATAGGGTAATACGGCCTCTGCGCCATACACCATGAAGAAAGGTGTGTATCCGGTAGTACGGTTGGGCGTGGTCCGCAGCCCCCAGAGTACAAAGTCGAGCTCCTCAACCCAGTGCTTGTCTGATTCTTTCAAAGACCGCACTAGTCTGGGCTTAATGCCGCTCATAATAAGACCGTTGGCCCGTTCGACTTGACCGTTGGTTTGTGGGTGGTAGATGGAGGCGTAATCAAGTTTAATACCCAGATTAGTACACTGGGTTTTTACCTCGTCGGCTGTGAAATTAGAGTCGTTGTCGGTGATGATGTTGTGTGGGACACCATAACGGTGCACAACACCGGATATGAAGTCTATCACCAGGCCAGACTCAGCCGTTTTGACCGGTTTAGCCTCTATCCACTTAGTGAATTTGTCCACCATAACCAGCAGATATTTTTTCTTATGGCTTCCCCCTTTAAGGGGTCCGACCATATCCAGTCCCCAGACCACGAAAGGCCAAGTGGTGGGGATAGTCTGTAAGGCAGTTGGCGGCATGTGGCTTTGGTTGGCGAAGAGTTGGCATCCGACGCAGCATTGGACGAGGTCTTGTGCGTCTGCTCGGGCTATCAGCCAATAAAACCCAGTACGGAAGGCCTTGCTAACAAGAGCCCGAGCTGCGGCGTGGTGTCCACCGAGACTGGCGTCAATTTCCTCTAGAAGTTGCCGCCACTCTTCTTCGGAGATGCATCTTTGAAGTACTCCAGTGGTAATTTTCTTGTAGAGCTCTCTATCGTGAACCTTGTAGGCCTTCGAGCACCGAACAATGTAGTGAGCCTCATTCTGGTCTGCGGGGAGCTCCTTCCTATTAATGTAGGCCAAGAAAGGTTCAGTCCATGGAGCAATTACTGCCATAATGAGATGGGCTGACGGTGTTACTTCGGTGGCTGAGCCCCCGATACTATCGGTATGTTTGGGATTTGGAGTTGTATTCGGGTCTGGACTATTGTTGCCGACCTCCCCTTGCCACACCACAGATTGCTTGAAAAGCCTTTCTAGGAAGATGTTGGGTGGGACGGGGTCACGCTTAGTGCCGATGCAAGCAAGGACGTCCGCCGCTTGGTTACTCTCTCGGGCGATGTGATGGAATTCAAGCCCTTCAAACCGAGCCGACATTTTTAATACGGCATTACGATAAGCTGCCATCTTTGGCGTCAAATTCGTCATTTATTTGAGATATGGCGAGGTTCGAGTCCCCGCGCACCTCCAGGCGTTGTATGCCCATGGATACGGCCATCCGAAGACCATTCAGTAGGGCCTTGTATTCGGCTGCGTTGTTAGAGTCTGTGTATAATATCTGGAGTACATACTGGACGACGTCTCCAGTGGGGGATGTTAACACGACTCCCACTCCCATCCCTGCCAACATTTTGGAGCCGTCAAAATACATAACCCAATTAGAATATGTGTTGTACTCCTTAGGGAGTTTGGCCTCTGTCCATTCGGCGATGAAGTCGGCCAATACTTGGGATTTGATGGCTCGTCGTGGCTTGTATGTTATGTCGAATGGAAGTAGCTCTATGGCCCATTTGGTGATCCGTCCTGTGGCATCGCAGTTGTTTATTATGTCATTGAGTGGGACCTCAGAAGCCACCGTGATTGAACACTCCTGGAAGTAGTGTCGTAGCTTGCGGGGTGCCATGAAGACCGCGTATGCAATCTTTTGGTAGTGGGGGTACCAGGATTTGCATGGTGTGAGGACAGTTGATACGTAGTATACTGGTTTTTGGAGCGGAAATTTGTGTCCATCCTGTTCTCATTCGACGACGAGCACGGCGCTCACCACCTGATGTGTTGCCGATATGTATAACAACATGGGCTCGCTGGTGTTTGGTGCGGCCAGGATTGGGTTGCTTTCTAGGGAGGGCCTTTATTTCCTCCAGTCCGGCCGTCACCGCGTCTGTCCATTCGAAGTTATCAATGCGCCGTAAGAGGCGATAGAGTGGTAGTTCCTTTTCTCCTAATCTAGAGATAAAGCGGCTTAGCACTGCTACGCATCCAGCTAGCTTTTGGACCTGTTTGAGGTCTGTTGGTGTAGCCAATTGTGACAGGCTCATATTTTAGCTGGATTTTCTTCGATTCCTCTATTGGAAACGATGAAGCTCAGCAGTTTTCCAGCAGGGACGCCGAAGACACACTTTTCCGGGTTGAGCTTAATGTCATACGCGCGGAGGTTGTCGAATGTAAGAGTAAGTCGTCTATTAGTGTTTCAACGTGCCTAGTTTTCATGACGACGTCATCGACGTAAGCTTCTACTGGTTTGCCGATTTGTTTCTCCAGGCATGTTTGAATCATGCGTTGGTATGTGGCGCCGGCGTTCTTGAGCCCAAAGGGCATGGTGTTGAAGCAGAATGGCCCATATGGGGTGATAAATGTTGTTGCAGCTTGATCGAACTCCTTCATTTTGATTTGATGGTATCCGGAATATGCATCGAGGAAACATAGTGAGTCGTGTCCTGTAGTGGCATCGATGATTTGATCAATGCGGAGGAGGGGGAAGGGATCCTTGGGGCAAGCCTTGTTGAGGTCTTTGAAATTGACACACAGGCACCAGGATTTGTCCTTCTTTGGTACCATCACCAGGTTTGCCAGCCAGTCCGGATGTTTGATTTCTCTAATGAATCTGGCCTCGATGAGTTTGGCCAGCTCCTCCCCCATGGCTTGTCGCTTGGGTTCGGAAAAGCGCCGCAGTGTTTGCTTGACCGGTTTAAATCCCTTTAATATATTGAGGCTATGTTCGGCCAGCTCGCGTGGGATCCCTGGTATATCTGAAGGGTCCAGGTGAATATGTCCCACTTTTCGCGCAGGAATTCTCGTAGTGCGATGTCAACTGTTGGGTTTAGTTGAGCTCCGATAGATGATGTCTTCTTGGGGTTCGTTGGGTGGACCTAGAATTTGACTATTTCTTCTGTTGGTTTGAAGGATGTGGATTTAGGGCATTTGTCGAGGATCACGTCGTCCCTGTCCACCGTGGAGTGTAGTGCGGTTAATTCTTTGGCCGCGAGGGCTTTGGATAGTGCCTCCAGGGCCAGGGATGCGGTTTTGTTTTCAGTGCGAAGTGCTATGTCCGGATCACTAACGAGAGTGGTTATACTGTTTGGTCCAGGCATTTTGAGCTTCATATACCCGTAATGGGGTATGGCCTGAAAGCGTGTAAAAGCATCCCGCCCCAACAGGGCGTGATATCCGCTGCTGAAAGGGGCCACTTGGAAAGTTATTTCTTTGGACCGATAGTTCTCCGGCGTGCCGAATACTACGTCGAGTGTGATTTTGCCCGCGCACCGCGCCTCTAGACTGGGAATAATTCCTCGGAAGGTTGTGTTACTTTGCTTTATGTGGCTCCTGTCTATTTCCATTTTATGGAGTGTATCCTCATAAATGAGGTTTAGTCCGCTGCCGCCGTCCATGAGGACCTTCGTAAGTCGAAACCCGTCCACGATGGGACTGAGGACTAACGCAGGAATTCTCATAGTGTGGTGTGTTTGTTTGGACATGAATTTTTTTTCACTTTATGATCAGATTGTTCATTAAAACCAACTGAATCTTTTGAGGTTTTCTTGTTGTGTAATTAAATAGCTTTGCATGCTCTTCGATCTATCTATCTTCTTTGGCCAAGTTCGATGGGTTTTTCTTCAAAGAGAGTAGTGATTTGTAGTGGGTTCAATATTGCGGTGATTTAACCCAGTGACAATAAGGGCCAAGACACATATTATGTTGTTGCCACTAAGGATAAAATGACTGGGTGTTGTCATATTGATTGACTTCTTCCCATCTAGATTATGTCATCTTGCTTACTGTGATACATTGTGTCTTGCAAACTTAATACCTTGAGATGCATGCTGGATAACAATTTTGCGGTGGAGTATTAGTAGTAGACGCGGGTGAATTAACTCTCTACTTATCACAGACGTAATGCCTATATGAAATTATGCCATGAATGATCATAGTCATAAATATTGCAATCTGGTCAATTGCCCAACTGGAATTTGTTTACCATGCCATTCGCTTGTATTGGGAGAGATACCACTAGTGAACCTATGGCCCCATGGGTCTATTCTCTATTAGTGAATTCTTTTACATGTTTTCTCCTTTTATTTGTTGGGCTACTTTTCTACTATCTATCTCTATCATTTGCGTTTAATCTTGTAACTAGCAAGACAAGGGGATTGACAACACACTTGATATGTTGTTACAAGTGTGTGTGTGTGTTTTGTGCGCAGGTGTTGCTCATGTTGGTAGCTTGGGTGACTCCCTACTGGATTGATAACTTTGGTTCTCTAACCGAGGGAAATACTTGCTACCGTTCTGCTTCACCCTTCATTGATGTGTTAAGGAGAGGAGAAGACCACACTGGTAGAGGGTGGGAGAAAAGCGAGCGACTCATACTTTCACAGTTCTATGTGTCACTAAGGAACACGGCCCGCCGCCATAGGTCACAAGAGAGACATAGGGATAGGTTTCTTTCGTAAAGAGCCATCCTTTCTGTGAGAAAATCTCGAAAATAGATAGATTTTAGGCAAGTAAAAAACCGTAAAAAACAGAATGAGAGGAGGTGAAGGAATCAGTGAGATCGATGGGAGAGGCTCATATGTGGGAGAGGAGATGAAACAAAACAACTATACATTCCCCTTTAATAATAGAGATGCACGCCATCCATGATCAGGCTCTTGGTATGGTCTAGTTATTTATATTTCATTTACTTGCTATTGTTGTTCGGAAAATGCTTGGCTTCAGCTGGCGGATCGCGCACGGGCATTCGCCATCTCGTGTGTGCAACGCGCGTTCTGTGTAGGGCCCACTTAGCACTAGATATAACAATCGGTTCCTTCGTTTTCCTCTTCGACCTCTCTCTTCTATCCGACTAATGGATAAGGAGGCAACTCACTCATCACTATCTCTATAATGAGTGGTTCCTTCCTTCCCTTTTCAATCTCTCTCTCACACAAATGGATAAGACCATGGGCAATGAGGTAGCAGGTGACCTGGGAATCAATGTTGTTGCAACCGGGTCAGGCATGGGCGCCATCGCCGGCCTCCACCACGAACATCGGCCGCCACAAGGCTATTGGCCACCACGGTGCGCCCGAGGTCGTCGCACAGCCGCCGCCGACCTCCTCCATGCGTCATGACCATCACCATTCGTCTCCCTATTGCAATTGCAACGATGAAGTTGCAAACGGCGACGATAATGACGACGGTGCTGCTGTGACATCATCTTTCATTGCAAAAAAAGAAAATCTGCAACAACATTCATGTTGCAAAAGCCCTTCCACAACATTATCTATGTTGCAAAAAAGAAGACGAAAAAAATCTACAACACAATCTCTATTGCAAATGGTTTTGAAATACCAGGTTTGTTGCAATGATGAAGACGGTGTTGAGTTGCCGGATGTGACGCCCGGATAGTTAAGCTACAATAACCATCTGCTAATGATGCCACATCACTTCGATTACTATTGCTAATCTCGCGTTAGTTCGAAACCGATTCAAATTCAAATTCCAAGAACAAGTCAAATTTTATTTCTTCAAACTGATAAGGAAAAATGTTCGGTGGGTTGCAAATATTCACTAAGTAATTACCATGTAGGAGGTAACATTAAATGGAATTTTAAATGTTCCCTAGAAATAAATAAAGTGAACAAGCATCCCTTATTATGCCCATTAAAATATGAACTTAATTTCAAACATTTCCAAATAACCCCAAACTTTTTGAAAAACACCCAAAATATCAGGAGGTGATTATGTGTGGAGTTTCAACTTTAACTAAAATCATTTAGTACCTAAACTGAATACAAAACAGTAGATAAATAAGAAAAACAATAAACAAAAAAGAAGTGAAAAACATAATACCTAATCTACTGTACACTTAGGCCCAATTATTACATTAGTAGCCCAGCCCAACTCCCCTTTTTCTTCTTCCTCTGTTCACAGGGCTGGGTGGCCACCGCGCACTCGTCCACGTCGTGGATCGGCCACGTGCTGACCATCCCGTGAATCCCCGTCATCCTACAAGACCTCCCTCGACGCCGTGGTCAAACCCTAGCCCACTCTCTCCCCCCTCCCTCGCGCCGCTTTCTTCCCGCATCGCTCAGCCAACGCCGTCATCGCCATGGCCATCATTATTCCCGCGTGCACCGAGCTCCCCGCCGGCTGAGATCACACCTGGAGCATCGCCTGCCTCGTCCGCGTCGACTGGAAGGACTGGATTGAGATGGAGTGGACCACATCACCGGGATCGACCTCATCCCCTTCCTTCGGTCGTCGCCGTTCAACCTCGTCGATCGCCGTCGTCTGCGCTTCTAAACCTTCGCCGAGCCACTTGTGTGCTCCGATGTGAGCGCCTGTACCTTTCTCCTTCTGAACTAGCTCGGATTCGAGCTCGAGCACGCCACCGCCGTAGCCATAGCTCCCTTGTCCGCCATGGCCGGAGCTCGTTCGAGCTGCCGCGCGCTGCTGCTCCCGTGTACGCGCTGCCTGCTGCTCAGTGCTGCTAGCCGCGGTTGTTGCTCAAGCTGCCGCTGCTCGCCCGCGTCCACCCGCGTGTGCCCCCGCCTGCCCCGCAGTTGCGGACGCTCGTCCGTTGCTGCAGCCGTTGCCCCGGCCGACCCTTGCCCACGCCGTAGGGACGTTCGCCGCCTTCGTCGTCCGCCCCACACCGCGGCCCGGCTCCCTCTGCTCCGCCCTGCGCACCACCTCGCCCCGCAGCCTACTGTTGCGGCCTTCTCCGCCGCCTGCCGCCGACCACGGTCCGGCCACGCCCGCAACGGCCAGCTGCGCCGGCCGTGCCCGCGCACGCCCGCGCTCCCACGTATCGGCAACCCCGCCCGGCGCTGCTTGTCGCTGCCCGTTGGCGCCCCTGAGCGCCGTTGCTGCTCCCTGTTCTGCCACTGCTTCTATCCACCACCGCTGCCCCTTTACTAATATACGGATGTTTTTTTTTGAAAGGTACTAATATACGGATGTTCACTGTAGCCATTGCCAGCTTTAGGAATACTAGTACAAATGCCCGTGCGTTGCAACGGGCGAAAAAAAATTAAACACAACACTTCTTATACCCAATTTTGGCAATCATCAAAAACAAAGTTACACTGACTATCGCATTTTGGGCCATGTAATTTGGACGTGAATAAGACATCATAATCATTTGTCTGACCTACTTTAGCTCGGCACTTTCATCTAATGAAAGAGTTGTGGTGCATGTAATACATCCTAGATAAACATGATATTTTCTATTTATTTTGAGAAGGCGTTTTTCTGTAAATTTGGAGAATATTTTTTCGATTTTTTTTTTTGAAAAATAGAATTATTTTTTTGGAGACGTACATTATCTGGTTGGGAAATTGCACGCTGTTTTTGTGTTCTTATATTTCATTTGCAGATGCACTGATTTTTTTAAATATGAAATTACGCATGATACTACGCACAAGTAAAAGCAGTAGGCTGCTGGCGTAATTGTCCTGACATTGGAGAGTCAAGATCTAGATCAAAATTACATCGTCATATTTTTGTCTAGCCTAAGGTAGATCAAGTATACTCGCTGCTACCACACACCAACATAGAGCAGCAGTGCATCACTTCAGTTAGAGAGGCAAGATGACCAGTGCAACACTTCAGCTAAACAGGTGAGATGAAGTGTTCTAACTGCAGAATTGACATATTATTTTATACAATTCACATGAGCGATAGATCTAGCACCAGCATAGGTGGATCTATAATCATTCTTGTAAAATATGCCTTGACTTGTATCAAATATATAAACTTACTATGCAATGTGGACAGTAAAACCAAAATAACCAACATTGGTAAATTCAACCAGCACATTTAAGACCACTCTCCTCCACAGCTTATTGTTAAAGAGTACAAATCTAGATTTTATGAAAGCTAAAAACTCATGTCATTTACAACCAACAATATCTAATTGGCCCTACTGGGATATATCTAATGAATTATGAGGCACGCTTTCCTTAGCTTCATATCTGAAACTACCATCATGAGCTGCCATCCAATAGAGAAGCTCCATTTTCAGAATAGCACATGTCCTGTTGAGAGAAAATGGAAGTTAGCACCAAGTACATCAATAGTGAAAAAATAATAAAGTTTTCAGAGTAGCTTACAAAATCAATTTGCACAAACATATGGAGATATTACATATCGGTTTTATACTTGAGCCTATGCCAAGAGACCAATTGCGTTAAATACTTTCTCAAATCAATCTGTAAACCCTGGCTGTAAATCACTGTAAAACAAACATAGCTCAATCATAATTTGCACAAAGAAAAAAAGAACCTGCAGCAAAGTAGGTCTAGGCGATGGCTAATGGTCTTTCGGCAAAAGGTCGATGGAGGCAACATTTTGTGTAACAACAACAAAAATTGAAGTTAAAACTCCAACAATTACCTTGTTTATACAATATTCCAGACTTTGCAAAGATGCAATCAGCATGGAGTTCAATGGAACATGGAGCGGTTATAACAATATAGTAAATAGTGGAGTGATAGATAATCTTGAAAAGCTAACAATAGGATGCATAAGCTACTGGATGGGCCCATAGTGGAGTGATCTGGATGTTTCTTCCAAGATTATTTTGTCGGCAAGAGCAGATCAAGGCTTTAATTACTTGCTAGCAGCTAGCTGCACAAACTAAAGATTCAGGCATACAGATCAAAGAAGCGCTTGTTTACCCAATTGCCAAGAGCAGATCAAGGACTCAAGTAATTGCTAGCATTAAGTTAATCTGGGGCTTGCTATAGCGAGCTGCACCAACTACTTATTCAAAACGAAGAGGTGCTTGCTTCAGCCTATGCCAACACACAAATTTTCCAATCAAAGCGTTGCTTACTTGCTTGCATCAATTCAAACTGCTACTTGTTGCAGCTACTTTTACAAATGAAATAAGATGGCAAAATAATATAAAGTTTCATCCTATAATTACAAGTGAACTCTGGTTGTAAATCAAATATAGCTACTATAGGACATGATCCACGCTTTCAACAATTCAAGTACGCTCTAGCAATTTTCTAGCTACAGAGTTGAATCCCCACCTTTGTGAAAAAAAAACAATTCTTATAGAACCCATTTTATTACATAAAAAGTAACAATCCCAGCTCTGGTTCCTACTCTAAATCATTTTAATTACAAACTTGAATACGACGACGACGACTTATTCCTACTCTCGAAGTTTCTCCAAAATCACGTCCTAAATGTTCTGAACTGGGAGAGCAAGAACTCAAATCGAACAAAAAGAGACATATATTCCTCAAAAGAGAAATTTTAGGTGCTTCACATTAATCCATATAGAAAAAGAGCAACAATTTAACAACCATTTGAAGGCACCGCCCATAACTTGCTCAGGCTACTGTATAGTGTGCATTGTTCTGGAGGCCATGATCCACCCACAACAGAATCCCCGACCTTTCTTGCCCCAAAACCAGACAGAATATTATGCACAAAATTATCCAAATTGCTACTAAAAGCTACCAGCCAATAGCAAGAAGAACATTAAAAAGTAAGTAATGATGGTCGATGGTAGAAAGGAACAATGCAACATTCCTGCATTACTATTACATCCCCTCAAACTATAAGTCTTCAATGAAGAGTATAATCACCTGCAGCACAACTAAACATATAGATGTGACCAATCTTCATGCCCGCTGCGTGGAACTTCTTTAATTGGAGTCGGAGCTGCTCCCACAAATCTTCACAAAGCTCTTCAAAATTTTCATATGTTATGGTGCCCCTGTAAAAAAATGGCATGCATGTAAACATGTAGAACTTGCACATTTTTTCTGGTCATGATTTAAGATTACATTTTCACTATATAATGAGAAGGGAGAGCTGAAAGCATGAGATGGGTAATAAGATCAACCATAACATAGCAAAACAGGCTTGTGGCAAATATAAAAAATGAAAAGCTAAGAAGCCAGCATGAATTAGTCTTGCAAGCTCCACACAATCATGAATACGCAAAGAAGATATCGTATAATATGGGTCACAAAACTCAAGATAGAATGTGAGCATGGGCACAAAATCACCTCACAAGAAGAATTTCTGTAACTCATGATTGCTATCATATTTTTATCATAGTAATGATGCTTTCTGAAGCAACCAAGCTAGGTGCATGAGTAACAGAGAGAATCAGTACCTCAGAGAATATTAGTACTTTGGAGCCATGTGCCTTTAACTTGGGAAGACATTTATCTAACAGAACCATCTTTTCCTGTAGAAAGGGAAGTAATTTTCCTCATCTCAAAGAAAAGAATCATTTTTCCTGTAGAAAGCATCAAGCCTTGAGGAGGCGCACCAAGGACGATGCCCTTGAGCTGCTTCAGGACTCCAATGAGACCGCTAATACTGCAGTCCGCACCACGGTAGGGGAGGGCCGATGCTGGTGGAATCGTTGGGACGCACAACAGACTCAAAAATTTACAAGTCACGTAGTTTTACATATTTTTACTCACTACTGGAATAAGCGAATCATGAAAATGTACTCAAAGACTAAAACTGAATTCTATACACCAAATATAATTTTCAGGATATTCTAGTTTATTTAAATTGTGTGCCGCAATCATCTCCGTCCTCATTGCCTCCTCTGCATCTGCCAATGTCCTCGAATCCTTGGCGTCCATGGGGATCCAGTATGTCCTCCTCATCGCGTCCGGCCATCATGCCCAAGACCTGCTACATGTGCCATAGAGCTCCTGAAATTTCAAAATCAATTAAAAAAACTAAACATATATGTGGATTCAACGAAAGATGTCTTCGCTTGTGCTCTACGAATAAGTGATCGAGGTCTTGGCTGTTTTGTACAAAGAACACAAAGTCCTGGTAAATGATTTACAATAATGTAGCATGACGTTCAGCTTGTTTGGGCAAGTGATGTTCAGTTTGTTCAGTTTGATCTTACCAAAAAGATCAACGTAATTCAAGACATGGGAACTCAACCAAGAATACATTGGTGCCTATCAATACGTCCCAATTGGATTTTGCCTTAAATTAGTGCAGGGGTGGCAGGGGAGCGCATGTGTGTGTACCTGTGCGTGGTTGTGATAATCGGTTCAGACGAAGTAGTGTCCTCGCCGGCGTTACGGAGGAGGGCCTAGGTGGAGGAGCTGTGTTCCGTGGATAGCACACGCTCAGCCGTCAGGACAGCGCCCAACCGGACCATCTTGGGACGACACAGGGAGACGGGGAGCAACTGCACGACGGAAAAAATTGGGAGCCCAGCAACACATTGGAAATCCATCAAGAGTTGGCCTGCAGTGTTGGAGCATATAGTCAATGTTCTCAAGATTTTGCAGATTCAACTTTTGAAGCAAAATCATACAAAAAGTGAATCATTTTACACATTATGAACATTCAGAAGCAGATAACAAACGTATCATGCATCTGTTCACTGCTGCTAAAATTGTATCTAACTAATAGTTGAGTAAGTCACCAGAGAAGTTGTTATGTATATTGAACATGTACTCAAGCACTCATGAAAAATCTTCTATACAAAATTAATCAGGCAAGAGCATGCCCATGCCAGTGAATTCTCAGATGACCTGGAGGTTGCTATTGGCGACGGGCTGAACTTGTGAAGGGCATCTCTAGCAATTATCAACGACATGGCATACTTTTTTGCGAGGAGGAGAGGAATCCTGACACAAACCTGATCCGATGATCGGAGCCGCCGTCGAACCAGCAGCAGGTACCCACGCAGTCCCTATTCTCCCTTCTATTCTCTCCATCTCACCTCGTCTCCCTCCCTTGTATCTTCTTCCCAGAAGACCTAGTCGCCACAGCCATGGAGCACCGCCGCCGCCGGCCTCCACTACGAACCGTCGGGATGGATCCCGACCTCCGCCACTTCCCCACCGTTCCCGGCCTCCAGGAACTCTGCCGCCGTCATCCTGCTACCGATCGGATCGGGGATCGGGAGCGCCGCCGCGGCCAGCCTCTACTACAAACCACCGGGATGGATCCCGACCTCCGCCACTTCCCCGCCGTTTCCCGCCTCCCGGATCTCTGCCGCCGTTTTCCTGCTCCCGATCGGGATCGGGAGCACCGCCGCACCAGCCCAGAAATCATTTTTTATTCCCTCACCAAGGACCGCGGGTTGAATCCCTAAAACCACAGGGTTTTATTTATAAATTTCTGAACGAAACGTTTTTCTCACTTAAGAAAGGATGGCGGGTTGAATTCTTAAAAATAGAGGGACTTTTTTGCAAAAACGACGACGACGTACGGCCAGAAGCAATCACTGGTTTATTAGTAGGTATAGATTGCACTGGTTAGCCATTTGGACAACCCCTAAACGGTGGCTAAACAATTGTTAACAGGACTAAAACAAATATTAGCACGTAGTACACTTGACAAGCTCCAAGTTACTCCATTGGACCAAATTCAAATAAGGCATGGATTAAATCATGTGAAAATCACAAAATCGTATGTTAGTATATTTTAACAGTTTCTGGAATTAACAACAAGTGACACTTTTCAAGCAAAGTTTTGAATAAGCAAATGAACTCTAACAGTGATGCACTTGATACCATCTTGTAGATCACAGGAAATTAATCAGTATTGATATAAGGCACTAATCCATAGGATGGGCAAAACAATAGTTATAGCTTTTGGAAAACAGCTAAGTGAAGTTTAAAAACTGAACAATTCTAGACTTAGCCAATTTTCAGGAATTTCAAATAGCTGATTAAATCTTGGGAAATTCGTAGAAATTCATCTGTAACTCGGATGGACAAACTTTGTATATAAAAGTTGCTCAGGACGACGAGATGAATCCAAATATGCAGCCCTTTCGTCCGCCGCACATCCCTAGGATAGCGAACATGCAACTTTCCCCTCCGGTTCATCTACCCGAAAACGCAAAACACCGAGGATACTTTCCCGGATGTTTCCCCTTCACCGGTATCACCTCCTAGCGCGTTAGGGCACACCTAACACCGCTCATTGTCATGTCATGCATCGTTATGCATTTGTTTGCATTATATTTATTGTTTCTTCCCCATCTTCTCTCGCTAGACACCGAGACCGACGCCGCTGCTACCCAGTACAACTACGGTGTTGACGACCCCTCTCTCTTGCCAGAGCAACCAGGCAAGCCCCCCCCCCCCTGATCACCAGATATCGCCTACTCTTCTCTATACTACTTGCATTAGAGTAGTGTAGCATGTTACTGCTTTCCGTTAATCCTATTCTGATGCATAGCCTGTCATTGTTGTTACAACTGTTGATACCTTAACTACAATCCTAAATGCTTAGTATAGGATGCTAGTGTTCCATCAGTGGCCCTACACTCTTGTCCGTCTGCCATGCTATACTACTAGGCCGTGATCACTTCGGGAGGTGATCACGGGCATATACTATATACTTTACACTGTTACATTACCGGTGATACTGTTTGGAGATGGGGGCTGAAGGGGCAGGTGGCTCCATCCTGGTAGAGGTGGGCCTGGGTTCCCGACGGCCCCCGACTGTTACTTTGTGGCAGAGCGACAGGGCAGGTTGAGACCACCTAGGAGAGAGGTGGGCCTGGCCCTGGTCGGTGTTCGCGAATACTTAAACACGCTTACAGAGATCTTGGTATTTGATCTGAGTCTGGCCACTGGCTTATACGCACTAACCATCTACGCGGGGACAGTTATGGGCACTCGACGTCGTGGTATCAGCCGAAGCCTTCGTGACGTCAGCGACTGAGTGGCGCGCGCCGGATTGGACCGTAAGCCTGCTCTTGTATTAAGGGGCTAGTTCTGCTTTCGGCCGCGTACGCAACGTGCAGGTGTGCAATGGGCGATGGGCCCAGACCCCTACGCCATAGGATTTAGACCGGCGTGCTGACCTCTCTGTTGTGCCTAGGTAGGGCTGCGACGTGTTGATCTTCCGAGGCCGGGCATGACCCAGGAAAGTGTGTCCGGCCAAATGGGATCGAGCGTGTTGGGTTATGTGGTGCACCCCTGCAGGGAAGTTAATCTATTCGAATAGCCGTGATCTTCGATAACAGGACGACTTGGAGTTGTACCTTGACCTTATGACAACTAGAACCGGATACTTAATAAAACACACCCTTCCAAGTGCCAAATACAACCGGTGATTGCTCTCTCACAAGGCGACAAGGGGAGGATCATCGATTAGGGTTATGCTATGTGATGCTACTTGGAGGACTTCAGTCTACTCTCTTCTACATGCTGCAAGATGGAGGTGGCTAGAAGCGTAGTCTTTGACAGGATTAGCTATCCCCCTCTTATTATGGCTTTCTGCAGTTCAGTCCACCGATATGGTCCTTTACACTTTTACCTATGCATATGTAGTGTAGCTCCTTGCTTGCGAGTACTTTGGATGAGTACTCACGGTTGCTTTCTCCCTCTTTTCCCCCTATCCCTTCTACCTGGTTGTCGCAACCAGATGTTGGAGCCCAGGAGCCAGACGCCACCTTCGACGACGACTCCTACTACACCGGAGGTGCCTATTACTACGTGCTGCCCGCTGACGACGACCAGGAGTAGTTTAGGAGGATCCCGGGCAGGAGGCCTGCGCCTCTTTCGATCTGTATCCCCGTTTGTGCTAGCCTTCTTAAGGAAAACTTGTTTAACTTATGTCTGTACTCAGATATTGTTGCTTCCGCTGACTCTTGTGCCTTCGAGCATTTGTATTCGAGCCTTCGAGGCCCCTGGCTTGTAATATAAAGCTTGTATTATTTTAATTTGTGTCTAGAGTTGTGTTGTGATATCTTCCCGTGAGTTCTTGATCTTGGTCGTACACATTTGCGTGCATTATTAGTGTACGGTCAAATCGGGGGCGTCACACCGGATGACACCAAATCTAACGCGTGCAGAGGTGGTGGGTCTTTAAAAAAATCAGCCAGCCGATGCGCAGCACGCCCCTTATCGTTCCTACTTAGTATTACATTTTTTTGACCGCTCCTTTTATTAAAGATGTAGCCAAGAGATATTTAGATTTTGTTTTAATGGGAAGATTTTTTTAAAGAAAATACTTTAGTCACTTTATTAAATTAAAGAATTGTTACATCGTCCACCAGCCACTTTACAATCGATATCGGTGGTTCCTTTAGCCACTTTGCAGGTGGCGTCCAGACTGATAGCCTAGCTAACTCATGATTCGTCTCGCTAGAGCAATGGGTGAAAGAGACCGAAGTACTACCTTCACCCTGGTTTATTGGTTTTCTTAGTATTTTGTGCCAAATTTTAACAATGGATTTAATTAACAAAATATTAATGCATGTCACAAAAATATAGTTTCATTGGAAACCATGTTTAAATACGAATCCAACGGTATAATTTTTGATGATGCATTAACATTTCTTTAGTTAAATCTATGATCAAATTTTGGCGTAAAATAGGAAAAGGACTAATAAACGAGGAGGAAGGTAGTATCAATCAATCTATCTATCTATCTATCTATCTATCTACACCACCTAAAAAGACATAACGTTCCCATTTCGTTCAAACTTCGTCCACCTCCATCCCATGCTTAGCACATCAGGAAAATCAGGGAAAAACCGGTCCACTACAACCCATTCACGCACGCCTCCCCACTATTCCCTCTATACACTAGGTTTATTTCTTGAAGGTTAATCTCTTTGTTTCCTAGACAGAGAGAGGTAGATGCCTTGGTGAAAGAGGAGAAAATATTTAACGGTAAATCAAATCAATAATACCACCTAATGTACATGAACATTCTAAAGGAATATGTAACCATTAGAATGTGTATACTCTCATTGCAATGCATGGGCAATTAGAGCATCTCCAGTCACGCCTCCAACAGGCCCCTACGGGCATTTTTTTGCCGCCGGCGCCCAAAAAACGGCTCAGTCGTGTCTCAGGAGCCCGTTTTTCACCGGTTTGGATCGAAACTGGCGCCGGCGGACTCAGGCCGAACCCGGCGCGCTGGGGATCGCCTGGGGGCGCCGGGGAACACGGTTTTGGCGTGAACAGGAATGGGTCTGCCGGATCAGCGAGACGTCGCTTTGTTGTCCTTATCGCCTCGGTTCTCACAGGAATCAATGCCAAGGCTGCCGCGCTGTCGCGCCGATCAGTCTCCATTGATGCCTCACGGACGATGCAGTGAAGGCGCCACCGACGCACATCCTGCCCGCTCTCGCCACGCGTCGCCCGGCATGCAGGCTCTCACCGCCCGCTTCGGCTATAAAAAGGCGATCTCCCCGCCGGTGAACGCCACAACCGCCACACCTCGCCTCATCTCGCCACAGAAACAACACACTCCCCCCTCTTCCCGCCGACGAGCAATGGGTGAGAGGTACTCGGCGACGCCGCGACGGTGAACGGCTTCGGCCGGTGCTTTCTCCACGAGAACGAGGCCCGCCTCCTCTACGAGGCCGACTATCCGGCGCCCCCGGACATGCGTCTACTAGGGGTGTGGAAGTTGAGCGCCGGCGGCGTCCCGGTGCCATCGGTGCCCGAAGGGGCAGCACGGTGGGCCGAGATCACCCGCATCCACTCGCTGCTGATGGAGGCGCAACAGAACGAGCCGAGGTACGCCGTCGACAGCCACACGTTGTGGACGATGTTCTTCGAGCGCCGCCGCGAAGAGTAGATTGCCTCCGCCAACGGCACCATCCCCCACGGCCGCCTCAACGCCGACGGTCGGCGCGAATGGTGGGGCGTGCCCGGCCGCACCCTCGAGGTCGTCCTCGACTACATCGAGACCGGTAACACACCGCGCCTCAAGTACCCTCTGCGTCTGTCGTTCTCTCGCCACCGTGGCAGCTCCTGGATGCCGCAACGAATGGAGCCGGGAACGTCCTCTTCGTCGGGCTCCGGCTCGCCGGCGCTCTGCCCCGTCAAGCCGGAGCCTGAGGAGGAGACACCGCTTCGGCACCGCACCCGCAGCGGCGTCCTCGTCATCAACAAGGGCGGCCGCCCCTCCCCACGCTTCCTCCGCCTAGTTCGGCCGAAGACCGAGCCGGGGCTGCTCCCCGTGAAGTCGGAGCACGCGGACATGGTGGCCCCCGACGACGAGGCCGCCCTCAAGTGGGCGAGGGATGACTACGTACGCGAGCAGGTGCTCCGCCAGCATCGAGCATACGCGGAGCTCCAGGCCCGACTCCACGGACGCAAGGAGGGGGCGTCATTGTCCTCGACAGCGATGAGGAGGGCGAGGTCGGGCCGTCCAACCCCCCACTGTGCGTTGGCGACCCTGGCCAGGGGTGCAGTAGGGACGACGGGGCCTCCAGCGGGGCGCGTGACGATGACAACCACGGCGGCGACTACACCCGTTTCTACAGGCTCCTCGGCATGTAGATGGCGAGCGGCGGCCGCGGCGTAGCAGGGCTAGGCGTAGTTCTAGGCGTAGTTTGCATGTTTATCTGTTTTTGTACAAATTTCTATCAAATATCGCCGAGTTTGTGCCAGATCGCCGAGTTTGTACAAAATTCTATGAAATATCACCGAGTTCGCGCGATTTTGGCGGCGACCCGGGGGCGTCGACTGGGAACGCAATCGCCCCCACGCACCAAGCAAACGTCGGTTCGGTCCCAGGCGGCTCTTTTTCGGCGTCCGGGGGGCTGAACGTCTGGAGATGCTCTTAGCTAGTAATAATAAAATAAAATATCTGTGGGGTTCTTGGTTGGACTGGAAAGAAATTGGAGGGAGCGCAGATTGCATTGCAACTTTTTTTTTGAGGGTAAAGGCCTTTTATTACTCAAAGTCCACAAAGTGTGGGATACAAATCTAGTCATGTGGCTGGCCTAACCACACATGACGCCCTGGAAGTAAAGACAATGCATGTTTAGCTAACTTGTGAGCTTCTACATTAGCCTCACGCCTTTCAAAAGTAAATTTACAAGTGGATGGTGATCTTAATCTAATCTCTCTGATGATGACTCCATATTCTCCCTGACTCCCTTTAGCAATGTCCTCTATCACCTGCTTGCAATCGGAGGCCACAATGTAGTGTTGTTGGTTGAGATCTTCCGCCAATGCAATGGCCTCGCGGCATGCAATGGCTTCCAACGTCGATGCATCACAAACTCCAGCAATCACGAAGGCTAAACTGCCCAGAAAAGCTCCTTGGTTGTCTCTGCAAATCGCTACTACTGAGCCTCCTTTCTGTGGTCGAACCCCGGCATCTACATGTATCTTCACAAAATTTGTCGGGGATGCCTTCGGTCGGAGAACCAAAGATGGCCCACTCGCCACCACCCGACGTTGTTTCCTTGGCTTCCTGACTGCCTCAAGATCTTGTATGTAGCACGTTATAAAGGTCGTTATCACATGTGGAGTCTGAAATATTGCTTCATGTATGGCCTTTCTTCGAGATGTCCAAACATCCCACAATGTCACCGTCGTGAGAGTAAACTGCTCATGCGAACGCGACCCCATTACGTTGAAAAGCCAACTCTTAGCTCGGTTCTCGCTTGTAGCCACCAAGATACTGCCCAACTCTTCATCAACTAGCGCACAGGTGCATCTGGAGACGGTGCACTCGAGAAGAGAGTGACGCCAGGAATCCGGAGCGCTGCAAAGACCACAGGAGCTCGTCGTCGACATTTTTCGGTGTGCCCGCACATTTTCAGTTGGCAATGACTGCTTTGATAGCCTCCATAAGAACATATGCACTTTCGATGGTACCTTCGTCTTCCACAGGGTCTTCCATGAGCTCGAGTCTGTTTGTGTTGTTTAGGAGCCCGAAGAACCTTCCACCAAGCTTCTCTCCTTTGCCTCGTCGCCACTAGCATGTTGTAGGCCGATCGCACCGTGAATTGGCCAGTTCTTTCGTGTGCCCAACTCCAGTAGTCCTCCATGGGTGTCGTACACAGAAGGTGTTGGGGAACGTAGCAGAAATTCAAAATTTTCCTACGTGTCACCAAGATCTATCTATGGAGAGACTAGCAACGAGGGGAAGGAGAGTGCATCTACATACCCTTGTAGATCGCTAAGCGGAAGCGTTCAAGTGAACGGGGTTGATGGAGTCGTACTCGTCGTGATTCAGATCACCGGTGATCCTAGTGCCGAACGGACGGCACCTCCGCGTTCAACACACGTACAGCTCGATGATGTCTCCCACGCCTTGATCCAGCAAGGAGAGAGGGAGAGGTTGAGGAAGACTCCATCCAGCAGCAGCACAACGGCGTGGTGGTGATGGAGGAGCGTGGCAATCCTGCAGGGCTTCGCCAAGCACCTACGGGAGAGGAGGAGGTGTCACGGGAGGGAGGGAGGCGCCAAGGGCTCAGGTATGGATGCCCTCCCTCCCCTCCACTATATATAGGGGCAGGGGAGAAGGGGGAGGCGCAGCCTTGCCCCTTCCTCCAAGGAAAGGGTGCGGATAAGAGGGGGGGAGGAGTCCATCCTCCCCAAGGCACCTCGGAGGTGCCTTCCCCCTTTAGGACTCTCCCCTTTTTCCTATATCTTGGCGCATGGGCCTCTAGGGGCTGGTGCCCTTGGCCCATGTAGGCCAAGGCGCACCCCCTACAGCCCATGTGCCCCCCCGGGGCAGGTGGCCCCACCCGGTGGGCCCCCGGGACCCTTCCGGTGGTCCCGGTACAATACCGATGACCCCGAAACTTGTCCCGATGGCCGAAACAGGACTTCCTATATATAAATCTTTACCTCCGGACCATTCCGGAACTCCTCATGACGTCCGGGATCTCATCCGGGACTCCGAACAACATTCGGTAACCACATACAAACTTCCTTTATAACCCTAGCGTCATCGAACCTTAAGTGTGTAGACCCTACGGGTTCGGGAGACATGTAGTCATGACCGAGATGTTCTTCGGTCAATAACCAACAGCGGGATCTGGATACCCATGTTGGCTCCCACATGTTCCACGATGATCTCATCGGATGAACCACGATGTCAAGGACTCAATCAATCCCGTATACAATTCCCTTTGTCTAGCGGTATGGTACTTGCCCGAGATTCGATCGTCGGTATACCGATACCTTGTTCAATCTCGTTACCGACAAGTCTCTTTACTCGTTCTGTAACACATCATCCCGTGATCAACCCCTTGGTCACATTGTGCACATTATGATGATGTCCTACCGAGTGGGCCCAGAGATACCTCTCCATTTACACGGAGTGACAAAATCCCAATCTCGATTCGTGCCAACCCAACAGACACTTTTAGAGATACCCGTAGTGTACCTTTATAGCCACCCAGTTACGTTGTGACGTTTGGCACACCCAAAGCACTCCTACGGTATCCGGGAGTTGCACAATCTCATGGTCTAAGGAAATGATACTTGACATTAGAAAAGCTTTAGCATACGAACTACATGATCTTGTGCTAGGCTTAGGATTGGGTCTTGTCCATCACATCATTCTCCTAATGATGTGATCCCGTTATCAACGACATCCAATGTCCATGGTCAGGAAACCGTAACCATCTATTGATTAACGAGCTAGTCAACTAGAGGCTTACTAGGGACATGGTGTTGTCTATGTATCCACACATGTATCTGAGTTTCCTATCAATACAATTCTAGCATGGATAATAAACGATTATCATGAACAAGGAAATATAATAATAATCAATTTATTATTGACTCTAGGGCATATTTCCAACATAAGCATCACCATCAGCTGATGCAGAAAGGGCACAAAATCAAGGCAGTTCAGTAAGAAATATGTCTGTTGGAAACATCCCTATATATTGTTGTTGTTCCGTGATGTTGTACATTGTAAACATATCTCCCTATTCAGGGATTTAGTTAGCCACGACTGACTAGCACGTTCGTGCACTCATGTACTTGGCTGAGATCAATACAAAAGTGGGTTTCATCATATTCTTGCCTCTTACATTCTGTCATTGTGTTATTGAGATTGAAAGAGTATTTGCTGCTGATATTTCTGCTAGGATCGACATGAAAGAATCACCTAATCATTTGAACTGGAACTGAAAGTGGAATCAACTAATACTTGAACCATATAACAGAGACAAATTCAAGTCCCTTGGGCCGAAACAAGATGACAAAATATAAATCCGTCTACTTTTCTAGTGCCCTGGTGCCTATCAGGTATCAAGTATTACATTAAAGTTGACAAGTTCATACAAAATATTGCATCCAACATCTTCAAACTACGTAAATCATGTCCAAACTCTGGTCCATCATATCATCGAGTTACGTTGTGACGTTTGGCACACCCAAAGCACTCCTACGGTATTCGGGAGTTGCACAATCTCATGGTCTAAGGAAATGATACTTGACATTAGAAAAGCTTTAGCATACGAACTACATGATCTTGTGCTAGGCTTAGGATTGGGTCTTGTCCATCACATCATTCTCCTAATGATGTGATCCCGTTATCAACGACATCCAATGTCCATGGTCAGGAAACCGTAACCATCTATTGATTAACGAGCTAGTCAACTAGAGGCTTACTAGGGACATGGTGTTGTCTATGTATCCACACATGTATCTGAGTTTCCTATCAATACAATTCTAGCATGGATAATAAACGATTATCATGAACAAGGAAATATAATAATAATCAATTTATTATTGCCTCTAGGGCATATTTCCAACAGTCTCCCACTTGCACTAGAGTCAATAATCTAGTTCACATCGATATGTGATTAACACTCAAGGTCACATCCCCATGTCACTAACACCCAAAGAGTTTACTAGAGTCAATAATCTAGTTCACATTTACCATGTGATTAACACTCGATGAGTTCTGGGTTTGATCATGTTATGCTTGTGAGAGAGGTTATAGTCAACGGGTCTGAACCTTTCAGATCCGTGTGTGCTTTACAAATCTCTATGTCATCTCCTAGATGCAGCTACCACGTTCTATTTGGAGCTATTCCAAATAACTGTTCTACTTGGAGCTATTCTAAATTGTTGCTCCATTATACGTATCCGGTATCTCTACTCAGAGCTATCCAGATAGGTGTTAAGCTTGCATCGACGTAACCCTTTACGACGAACTCTTTTACCACCTCCATAATTGAGAAAATTCCTTAGTCCACTAGTTACTAAGGATAACTTTGACCGCTGTCCTGTGATCCATTCCTGGATCACTCTTGTACCCCTTGACTGACTCATGGTAAAGCACACTTCAGGTGCGGTACACAGCATAGCATACTGTAGAGCCTATGTCTTAAGCATAGGGGACGACCTTCGTTCCTTTCTCTCTATTCTGCCATGGTCGAGCTTTAAGTCTTAACTTCATACCTTACAACTCAGGCAAGAACTCCTTCTTTGACTGATCCATCTTGAACACCTTCAAGATCACGTCAAGGCATGTGCTCATTTGAAAGTACTATTAAGCGTTTTGATCTATCCTTATAGATCTTGATGCTCAATGTTCAAGTAGCTTAATCCAGGTTTTCCATTGAAAACACTTTCCAAATAACCCTATATGCTTTCCAGAAATTCTACGTCATTTCTGATCATTAATATGTCAACAACATATACTCATCAGAAATTCTATAGTGCTCCCACTCACTTCTTTGGAAATACAAGTTTCTTATAAACTTTGTATACACCCAAAATCTTTGATCATCATCAAAGCATACATTCCAACTCCGAGATGCTCACTCTAGTCCTCAGAAGGATTGCTGGAGCTTTGCATACTTATTAGCATATTTCAGGATGGACAAAACCTTCCGGTTGTATCACATACAACCTTTCCTCAAGAATCGTCGAGGAAACAATGTTTTGACATCCTATCTGCAAGATTTCATAAATAATGCAGTAATTGCTAATATAATTCCAACAGACTCTTAGCATCGCTACGAGTGAGAAAGTCTCATCGTAGTCAACTCCTTGAACTTGTCGAAAAACATCTTAACGACAAGTCGAGCTTTCTCAATGGTGACACTTACCATCATTGTCTGTCTTCCTTTCAAAATCCATATGTACCTAACAGCCTTACGACCATCAAGTAGTTCTTCCAAAGTCTACACTTTGTTTTCATACATGGATCCTCTCTCGGGTTTTATGGCCTTGAGCCATTTATCGGAATCCGGGCCCACCATCGCTTCTCCATAGCTCGTAGGTTCATTGTTGTCTAGCAACATGACTTCCAAGACAGGATTACGTACCACTCTGAAGTAGTACGCATCCTTGTCATCCCACGAGGTTTGGTAGTGACTCGATCCGAAGTTTCATGATGACTATCATAAGCTTCCACTTCAGTTGGTGTACGTGCCACAGGAACAACTTCCTGTGCCCTGCTACACACTTGTTGAAGTGACGGTTCAATAACCTCATCAAGTCTCCACCATCCTCCCACTCAACTTTTCGAGAGAAACCTTTCCTCGAAAAAGGACCCGATTCAAGAAACAATCCCTATTGCTTTCGGATCTGAATTAGGAGGTATACCCAACTGTTTTTGGGTGTCCTATGAAGATGCATTTTATCTGCTTTGGGTTCGAGCTTATCAACCTGAAACCTTTTCACATAAGCGTCGCAGCCCCAAACTTTCAAGAAACGGCAACTTAGGTTTCTCCAAACCATAGTTCATACGGTGTCGTCTCAACGAAATTATGTGGTGCCCTATTTAAAGTGAATGTGGTTGTCTCTAATGCCTAACCCATGAACGATAGTGGTAACTCGATAAGAGACATCATGGTATGCACCATATCCAATAGGGTGCAACTATGACGTTTGGACACACCATCACACTATGGTGTTCTAGGCTGTATCAGTTGTGAAACAATTTCCACAATGTCTTAATTCTGTGCCAAACTCGTGATTCAGATATTCATCTCTATGATCATATCATAGATCTTTTATCCTCTTGTCACGACGATCTTTCAACTTCACACTGAAATTACTTGAACCTTTCAATAATTCAGACTCGTGATTCATCAAGTAAATATACTCAACATCTACTCGAATCATCTGTGAAGTAAGAACATAACGATATTCATTGCATGCCTCAGCACTCATTGGACTGCACACATCAAAATGTGTTACTTCCAACAAGTTGCTATCTTGTTCCATCTTACTGAAAACGAGGCTTTTCAGTCATCTTGCCCATGTGGTATGATTTGCATGTCCCAAGTGATTCAAAATCAAGTGAGTCAAAACGGTCCATTTGCATGGAGTTTCTTCATGCATATACACCAATAGACATGGTTCACATGTCTCAAACTTTTCAAAAACGAGTGAGCCCAAAGATCCATCAATATGGAGCTTCTTCATGCGTTTTATACCGATATGACTTACGTGGCAGTGCCACAAGTAGGTGGTACTATCATTACTATCTTTTGGCATGAACATGTGTATCACTACGATCGAGATTTAATAAACCATTCATTTTAGGTGTAAGACCATTGAAGGTATTATTCAAATAAACAGAGTAACCATTATTCTCCTTAAATGAATAACCGTATTGCGATAGACGTAATCCAATCATGTCTATGCTCAACGCAAACACCAAATAACAATTATTTAGGTTTAACACCAATCTCTTTGGTAGAGGGAGCGTGCGATGCTTGATCATATCAAGCTTGGAAAAACTTCCAACACATATCGTCAGCTCACCTTTAGCTAGTCTCCGTTTATTTCGTAGCCTTTTGTTTCGAGTTACTAACACTTAGCAACCGAACCGTTATCTAATACCCTGGTGCTACTAGGAGTACTAGCAAAGTACACATTAACACAATGTATATCCAATATACTTCTATCGACCTTGCCAGCCTTCTTATCTACCAAGTATCTAGGGTAATCCTGCTCTAGTGGTTGTTCCCCTTATTACAGAAGCACTTAGTCTCGGGTTTGGGTTTTACCTTGGGTTTCTTCACTAGAGCAGCAGCTGATTTGCCGTTTCATGAAGTATCCCTTCTTGCCCTTGCCCTTCTTGAAACTAGTGGTTTCACCAACCATCAACAATTGATGCTCCTTCTTGATTTCTACTTTCGCGGTGTCAAACATCGCGAATACCTTAAGGATCATCATATCTATCCCTGATATGTTATAGTTCATCACGAAGCTCTAACAGCTTGGTGGCAATGACTTTGGAGAACCATCACTGTCTTATCTGGAAGATCAACTCCCACTCGATTCAAATGATTGTTGTACTCAGACAATCTGAGCACAAGCTCAACAATTGAGCTTTTCTCCTTAGTTTGCAGGTTAAGAAAGTCATCGGAGGTCTTATACCTCTTGACATGGGCACGAGCCTGAAATCCCAATTTCAGCCCTCAAAACATCTCATATGTTTCGCGATGTTTCAAAAACGTCTTTGGTGCCTCAACTCTAAATCGTTTAACTGAACTATCACGTAGTTATCAAAACGTGTATGTCAGATGTTCGCAACAACCACAGACAACGTTCGAGGTTCAGCACACTGAGCAGTGCATTAAGGACATAAGCCTTCTATGAAGCAATGAGGACAATCCTCAGTTTACGGACCTAGTCCGCATAATTGCTACTATCAACTTTCAACTAATTTTTCTCTAGGAACATATCTAAACAGTAGAACTATAGCGTGAGCTACGACATAATTTGCAAAAACCTTTTGACTATGTTCAGGATAATTAAGTTCATCTTATGAACTCCCACTCAGATAGACATCCCTCTAGTCATCTAAGTGATTACATGATCCGAGTCAAACTAGGCCGTGTCCGATCATCACGTGAGACGGACTAGTCATCATCGGTGAACATCTTCATGTTGATCGTATCTTCTATACGACTCATGTTCGACCTTTCGGTCTCCATGTTCCGAGGCCATGTCTGTACATGCTAGGCTCGTCAAGTTAACCCTAAGTGTTTCGCGTGTGTAAATCTGTCTTACACCCGTTGTATGTGAACGTTAGAATCTAACACCCGATCATCACGTGGTGCTTCGAAACACGAACTGTCGCAGTGGTGCACAGTTAGGGGAGAACACTTCTTGAAATTGTTGTAAGGGATCATCTTATTTACTACCGTCGTTCTAAGCAAATAAGATGTATAAACATGATAAACATCACATGCAATCAAATAGTGACATGATATGGCCATCATCACTTTGCTCCTTTTGATCTCCATCTTCGGGGCTCCATGATCATCATCGTTGCCGGCATGACACCATGATCTCCATCATCATGATCTCCATCATCGTGTCTTCATGAAGTTGCCTCGCCAACTATTACTTCTACTACTATGGCTAACGGTTAGCAATAAAGTAAAGTAATTACATGACGTTTAAGTTGACACGCAGGTCACAAATAAATAAAGACAACTCCTATGGCTCCTGCCGGTTGTCATACCCATCGACATGCAAGTCGTGATTCCTATTACAAGAACATGATCAATCTCATACATCACATATATCATTCATCACATCCTTTTTGGCCATATCACATCACATAGCATACCCTGCAAAAACAAGTTAGACGTCCTCTAATTGTTGTTTGCATGTTTTACGTGGCTGCTATGGGTTTCTAGCAAGAACGTTTCTTACCTACGCATGAACCACAACGTGATATGCCAATTGCTATTTACCCTTCATAAGGACCCTTTTCATCGAATCCGATCCGACTAAAGTGGGAGAGACAGACACCCGCCAGCCACCTTATGCAACTAGTGCATGTTTGTCGGTGGAACCGGTCTCACGTAAGCGTACGTGTAAGGTTGGTCCGGGCCGCTTCATCCCATGATGCCGCCGAATCAAGATAAGACTAGTAACGGCAAGCATATTGAACAATATCGACGCCCACAACTACTTTGTGTTCTACTCGTGCAAAGAATCTACGCAATAGACCTAGCTCATGATGCCACTGTTGGGGAACGTAGCAGAAATTCAAAATTTTCCTACGTGTCACCAAGATCTATCTATGGAGAGACTAGCAACGAGGGGAAGGAGAGTGCATCTACATACCCTTGTAGATCGCTAAGCGGAAGCGTTCAAGTGAACGGGGTTGATGGAGTCGTACTCGTCGTGATTCAGATCACCGGTGATCCTAGTGCCGAACGGACGGCACCTCCGCGTTCAACACACGTACAGCTCGACGATGTCTCCCACGCCTTGATCCAGCAAGGAGAGAGGGAGAGGTTGAGGAAGACTCCATCCAGCAGCAGCACAACGGCGTGGTGGTGATGGAGGAGCGTGGCAATCCTGCAGGGCTTCGCCAAGCACCTACGGGAGAGGAGGAGGTGTCACGGGAGGGAGGGAGGCGCCAAGGGCTCAGGTATGGATGCCCTCCCTCCCCTCCACTATATATAGGGGCAGGGGAGAAGGGGGAGGCGCAGCCTTGCCCCTTCCTCCAAGGAAAGGGTGCGGCTAAGAGGGGGGGAGGAGTCCATCCTCCCCAAGGCACCTCGGAGGTGCCTTCCCCCTTTAGGGCGCATGGGCCTCTAGGGGCTGGTGCCCTTGGCCCATGTAGGCCAAGGCGCACCCCCTACAGCCCATGTGCCCCCCCCGGGGCAGGTGGCCCCACCCGGTGGGCCCCCGGGACCCTTCCGGTGGTCCCGGTACAATACCGATGACCCCGAAACTTGTCCCGATGGCCGAAACAGGACTTCCTATATATAAATCTTTACCTCCGGACCATTCCGGAACTCCTCGTGACGTCCGGGATCTCATCCGGGACTCCGAACAACATTCGGTAACCACATACAAACTTCCTTTATAACCCTAGCGTCATCGAACCTTAAATGTGTAGACCCTACGGGTTCGGGAGACATGTAGTCATGACCGAGATGTTCTTCGGTCAATAACCAACAGCGGGATCTGGATACCCATGTTGGCTCCCACATGTTCCACGATGATCTCATCGGATGAACCACGATGTCAAGGACTCAATCAATCCCGTATACAATTCCCTTTGTCTAGCGGTATGGTACTTGCCCGAGATTCGATCGTCGGTATACCGATACCTTGTTCAATCTCGTTACCGACAAGTCTCTTTACTCGTTCCGTAACACATCATCCCGTGATCAACCCCTTGGTCACATTGTGCACATTATGATGATGTCCTACCGAGTGGGCCCAGAGATACCTCTCCGTTTACACGGAGTGACAAAATCCCAATCTCGATTCGTGCCAACCCAACAGACACTTTCAGAGATACCCGTAGTGTACCTTTATAGCCACCCAGTTATGTTGTGACGTTTGGCACACCCAAAGCACTCCTACGGTATCCGGGAGTTGCACAATCTCATGGTCTAAGGAAATGATACTTGACATTAGAAAAGCTTTAGCATACGAACTACATGATCTTGTGCTAGGCTTAGGATTGGGTCTTGTCCATCACATCATTCTCCTAATGATGTGATTCCGTTATCAACGACATCCAATGTCCATGGTCAGGAAACCGTAACCATCTATTGATTAACGAGCTAGTAAACTAGAGGCTTACTAGGGACATGGTGTTGTCTATGTATCCACACATGTATCTGAGTTTCCTATCAATACAATTCTAGCATGGATAATAAACGATTATCATGAACAAGGAAATATAATAATAATCAATTTATTATTGCCTCTAGGGCATATTTCCAACAGAAGGATGCTGAGAACTACCTTCGCGTCAAATGCCAAAAACATGGCATCGATCTTTTGCTTATTCCATGTGGCACTGGTGTGATCTATCAGTTCCGCCACTATGACCGGTGGTGTATTTGTAATACAGCCATATGGCCTCATCATCTTCGGACGGGGAGCCAATTGTCCATCCAAATATTGGTGCTCTCTCCATTGCCAATGTGCTTGATTAATCACAACCTCAATGTGTCACGTCCTTCCACTAGGGCTCTCCATATCTGGCTTGGATGACTCCCGAGGGAAGCGTCCATAATAGTGGCATTAGGGAAGTAAATGCTCTTCATTATGCGTGCGTTGAGAGAGTTAGGATCATGTAACATGCGCCATACTTGTCTAGCTAGCATAGCTAGATTGAATAGCTCAAAGTCTTTAAAGCCCAATCCTCCCATGCTCTTAGGTTGAGTCATTGCCTTCCATGAGACCCAATGTGGTTTGCGTTGACCATTCTTACTCCCTCACCAAAATTTTCTAATCAACATGTTTAGATGCTCACATAGTCCCCTTTGCAATTTAAAGCAAGACATGGAATAGACTCGTATCGCTTGTGTTACGGCCTTGACCAGCACCTCCTTGCCCACAGAAGACATCGTCCTTTCAACCCATCCTTGAATCTTGTTCCACAATATGTCCTTCAAATATTTGAACGTGCCATTTTTTGAGGCCCCCACATCTGTGGGCATGCCCAGATATTTCTCATTTAAGATTTTATTAGAGACGTTTAAAATATTTTTATGTCATTGCGAACAGCCTCAGGGACACCTTTGCTGAAAAATATAGATTGCGTTGCAACTAAGGGCTTGTTCGGCTCTCCACCGGCTCCGCAGAATTACAGGATCTGCGGAGTGCCTACTTTCCAACTTCACTATTTTAGCCCGCAGCTTCGCCAGCTCCGCGGAGCTGAGTCCAAAGCGGAGGGAATCCGATTATCCGAACACCCCCTAAGGTCCTGTTTGGTTCGGCTGTGGATTTCTAAAAGTAGCTGTGAAGAATCTGCTATGGAAAAACAGCCGTGGAAAATCTGGTGTGAAAAAGATGTAGGTCATTTGGCAAACCAGCTGATGCAACTTTTTTAGATTTTGGCCCGCAGCGGAATCAGATTTTGGAAAGCATGTCCTAAGCTGCTTCCGCTTTTGGTTCAGATTTTGACAACGGATTTCTGGAATCGGATTTTGCTGGGTTCGCCTTTTGGTTCAGATTCAATAAAAGCTGAATCTGAACCAAAGCCTAAGTATCAGTTCAGCGAATTCCCAGTTCAGACTGGAGACCAAGCCTCAATCATCCCGGATTGTCTCTACCGACGTACTTAGCCGTTAACCTCCCGACGAAAAGCCCCCAAACCCAATTTGAATTTCAGATCCTGACATTGCCCACGCGGCGGCGCCGCCACAACCCCAGCCATTGTCCACTCGACGGGCCAGGATTCCAAGTGCTCACTCGCGTCGAAACCCCAAGCCTAAGCCCCAATCCGGCAATTCCCCCTCCACCTCAAAGATCTCCCCTTACCTCACCCTAAATCCTGGCAGATGGCTCCGGCGATGCCGAAGCAGCGCGCGGTGCATCTCCCCGACAACGAGGAGGTTGCGCGCCTCCTCCTGGAGAAGCACCGGTCGATGCTGGAAAAAGACATCCCAGACAACCTGAGTCTCACGCTCTCCAACGCCTACCGCAACGTCTGCGCCGCCAAGGAGCCCATCCGGACCCTCAAGGACCTGCTCAAGATCAAGTACCCATCTTTCCATTCCTCTCCGCTGTTTGTTCGGTTTTCGTTCTTGGGGGTAAAAGTCGCATTAAAGCTAGGGTTTGACCGACTGCGGTTTGTCGCTTTGGTTTGTGTAGTAATGTCTCGCGCTTTTGTTCCATATAAGTAGACGGAAAATCAGGTTTATTTTCGAATGCTTTAAGACGAATGGACCGGTTTGTGATGTTGGCGTGCAGATAATTTGTTGTGTTAACATCAAAATTTTGATTTTGGTTTGATGAAAACTATTTAAGTACAGAGATCTGAGCTGTGGTGAACCGATCTGATCATCCATGAGCCCACGGTAACATCAATTTTAGTTTGCATATTTCAGTTCATTCTGCGGTAAGGCATAAGTTTGTTGCAATGTGTGTGGCGAAACTGATTGTATAACCAGAGCAAACCAGCAATGCCCATTACCTCTGCACACTGTCGGTTCATCTCCTGCAGAGTAGCTCTCCTGAACCTAAGATGTTCTTCATTGGGTGTTAGGTCTTTTGGCGATACTTTGGATGTGACTTAGCTGGATATGTTAATATGTATAGTACATCGGGATTTGGTTCTGGGTTACAACCCAAAATTGTAATTACTTTTAAGTTGTACAATTAGACAAGTGCTGTAACAGTATGGGTCTTCACTAGTTCGGGTTCATCTGGATACTTTGGACATTATTTCGTGAGTTGAATTGGGAGATGGACATGCCAGAACTTTTCACTATGACGTGTCTGTTTGTGCTTGGATCGCAGAAAATTGTTCATTAATTTTGCACTGTTTTAATTAGTTCAATCTTAGCCATTGCTTCTTATACATGCTATTTTTTCTTCCTAATAAAGTTGTCCATTGGTAAGACTTTATTTTTTGTAGTGAGTTAATTTTTTTAGGAAAGGTAATGTCATTTGGTTCCTCTGATTCCACTATGCTGCACTGAAACTATACATTTATTTTGTCTCTTTTATAACTAAGTACTGCAATAAATTAGCATTGCATCTTAAGGTATTAGTGTATTGATGTTCTCTTATTATTGTCAGGGGTGTTGGACCATGGGTCATCCGTCTCATAAAAGAGTCCTTTCCAGCGTCCAGCCCGGATTTATCTCCTCCAAAATGTAAAGAGAAAGGGGAAAAGGGTAACTTTTTTCATGCTTGATCTTTTAACACCCACATTTGGCATAGGGATGGCTAAAAGATTTTGTCTGCTGAATCTTACACATCACTGTTCATTTCCGCAGGGAAGAAAATAAAAAGACCAGAGCATAGTCCTGAACTTGTTTGCAGCAATTCTGCTTCTATGGCATCCCAAGAACTGATACAGTTGACCAGTCAAGAGCAGCTCAGTTACAGTTCTGAAGTTCAAACTACCGTACGTCTACCTCGACCAACATTGTTTTTACAGTTTTCATTTTTCTTCCTTCCATATCAAAAATATTATTTTAGCTATAAAAATTAAATGACTGTTTTTGTCTAAATGGTTAGCTACGAAGATGAATGCAATCATATGCTTTTATTTTCATATTCTTCCGGTGAAGTTTTTGAGTTTTATAGTCTTCAACCTTACTAATTCACTTTCCCATCTCTTCAATCTTACTAATTCACTTTCCTGTCTCATTGTTTCACATAAAACTAAGGGTTTAATATTTAGTGTGGAGCAAGGCTTTACTAACATGGTGTGTGTTGTGCAAAATTCGAAATGTTTGATATAGCATCTATCACTTACATACCCCAATCAGATTTTGCAGCCTCACCAATCACCATATTGCTAATGTTTAATAATGTGACACGATATAGAGAAGAAGTTAATTTCCTTGTTTATTTTCAAATACTCCCTCTGTAAAGAAATATAAGAGCGTTTAGATCACTACTTTAGTGATATAAACACTCTTCTATTTCTTTATGGAGTAGAACTTAATGCTATTATTTCTTTTCCACTACCAGGGTTCTGCTGAATTCACTATGCTAGACAAGGACACTGGTGGTATGGGCAATTCTATACTAGCTATGCCACCTCGTCTATCCAATGAAAAGTTTCTTGAAGCTTATGAAGTGGTGTTGATATTGGATGATCGTGAAATTTTTGGGTTCGTAAGATTATGTCTTACTCAAGAATTAATATATCTTGTGTTATAGATATATTTGATCTTTAAGTGGGATTATAAGTTTGTCTTACTGTATGTGTAATACTCAAAACTGTATGGCCTTTGCTGCACATTCTCCAAACTTGTTCAAACCAGTACGACATTGGAGGTTACTTAACACAATGAATGTTGCTACCTTGATGCAAGTTTCAAAGTTTTGAACGATGTGATTGGTCCCTGGTCTTTTAGGGGTGATAATTTGAGCATTTGTAGCATATGTCTTTGTTCTCTCTTTACTTATGAGTTGGAAGATGAGCTATGTCATTCTGTTCCTTAGAATTTTTTTCCTGTTAAAACAAGCTAATGGTTGCCACTTGCTTAATGTTGCTCTTTTCCTGAATTTGGAGACAATTTGATTACATAGTATCTTCTGTTAATTTGAATTTAACCCTTTTCTGTTAATGTTTGTTTCATTTAGTTTCTATCCTTTATGTTCTATGCGCCGTATTTCAGATACATATTCAGTTTATAATTCAAGAAAGTAAGTCGATCATGGTTGCCCTTGGTCGTTTTATAGAAATATCAAACCACCAAAATGAATTGAACTGAGCCTTTTCTCTGGAAGTAGTTTCATTTTTGTTCCAGAACTACATAATGACTTCCTTAGTTTTCATGAATAGTTATAAGCTACTATGTTCGTTGGCTCACATGTAGTTGCAGTCCGATTTTGCATACATTGCCATTTGCTTGAAGCTTACCCCCCACCACACCTGCTGCACAAGAGTTTCATGTTATTCGGTCTTTCTTTTAATTGTATATCAGAATTTTGCTCTCATGATTGTTACATTTTTGTGCAGATCCCGTGGCAAAAGAGTTGTTGGTAACATACATTCGAAGTTTCATGTACCTGTAGAGGTTGGTCAGATTCAGACTTGTGTGGGCTTGCCTTACTAACAGTATTCATGTTCCTAATGCTAAGTTCATTTGTTCTAGTTTGGGCATCATCTTTGTCTCTTTTTACACATCTCAGATCACTAAACGTCGCTGCTAAATATGATTGGCACTGCATCAGCATGTCCTTAAAGTCTAAACTGAATCGATGATGATTTGATGAGACATATTACATTATGCTGCCCTGTCAATTAGAGAAGTCTAGAGAAGAAATGTTAGGGTACCTTTTCTGTTATGTGAGCACGAACGGGGCATCTGATTTCTTCTGCTAGCCCACAGCTAATGCAAAATGCTGCTTGGATGGGCGTCTCTTATGTTAAATTTGAATTGCATGTAAAGTACTATGAACACAGGGTTGACAGAATCAATGATTCAAACATATCATCACTTGAGCAGATGCATGTGTGAAGTCTATGCCCAAACACAGGGTTAGCATGTAAAGTACTAAGAACATAGGGTGATGAATCTGTTTGAATCAGGGTTAGCATGTAAAGTACTATGAACGCAGAGTTGGAAACTCATGTCAAGTCTCAAGAGTGGCACTTTGCAGACTATGCACAAAATGTCATTTCTGTTGTGAGGAGAGGGGATATCTGATATTTTCTCATACTGCTAGATTGCTTGGCTAATATATATGGTCTCTTGCCCCCACTGTCCTGATACTTGCTGCCCAGTGTTTGTTTGCATGTATTCAGTGGAATGGCACATATAGCATTATTGCCTCGTATCAAATTGGACACAATCTGCCAACTTGTCAGATTCTGCTTATATACTTTAAACATTCAATATATGCTGGGTAATAGTATAAATGTACTACTGTAACGAATTTAACATAAAATGTTCATGAGACGTGGATCTTGTCTTCATTTCAAGCGAACTAAAAATGATGACTGAAGATTTTATGCATGGATTGAACTGTTCATGTTATCTGTGCCAGAGAAAGTGGTGTTGATGAATCTGTTTGAATCATGTCATCCAGATAAAACGCCTGCCTGTTGGAGATGGTATTTGGATTGCTCGTCATAGAAGATCTCATACGGAGTATGTTCTTGATTTCATTGTTGAAAGGAAAAGTGTAACAGATTTGGTTAGCTCAATTAGAGACAGCAGGTACAAAGATCAGAAATTAAGGCTAAAGGTACCATCTGAACTAGTATTAACTATTGTCATTATTATAATCTCATGTTAACTTCCCCTGTTCTTATACTTCCACTTAGTGTCTTAAGACTCTAGTTTTCTTGTGTAATCCCAGTCAGTGATTGTACCAACCTAAAACATTGTTTTGTCCATGAGCTAGTGACCAGGTCAAAATTTGATGTTTAAATCATTAGTTTGTCGGGCAGCATAGTCGTGGAGGCTTCTATAATGTGACAGATGGTTGAACGTAACTCGCAGTGAATGTGTACCAGCGTTGTCTAAAGTCTAAACTATGTTTGTTTTATATGCTCTGTATTTCTATCCTACAGTTTACATCGTTAAGAAATGCTGAATAGGACAAGTGTTTCACTTCAAGAAGTTGTGTCGTTGGCCTGTCTTGTGTGTCCACATGCTTTGCCCATAGTGACCAGATGTTTGCGTTTAGTCTAGTCTTAGGAGTAAATTTCATCAAGCACACAGATTTCGTAATAGCTAAAAAAGAAGTTTGCGTTTCACATCACTGTACATACTTTGCTATAATATTTAATAAGGCCCACCACATCCATCACTTCTTGTTGATATGAGGTGGTCAGTGTAATTGACATGCAGGACCCACTAGTCAGCCGCCAAATGTTGTATTATCTGGTGAAATATCAGTCTTCTGTCAGTTTTGATAAAATGCACTTTTGAAATTAGTCAAAACAACAGCAAAAACTACAAAATGTTGTATTTAATATATGTATAATTCCAAATTAAATTCTTACCGAATTAAAACTTAGGGACCTGTATGTGTACTGCAAGTTTACAGTATGTAAGGTGCTGTCGTGTAATGTTAGTTCAAATTCAATATCTTCAAACTTACATATGTTTTGATATATATTATGAATCTACACATTCCACAAATCAACAAATATTTTTGCTTCTAAACAGGCAGGCCCTACATTTTCAGTTGCACTAGACTTTGGTCCCGTATGTCCAGACTATTTCATTTAACAGGATTCAACAGATGTGTGGTTTATCAAAATGTTAAAATTACGTATAGTTCTGTGAAATGCAAACTAAGATGTGTAACTTTCTGATAGTTGTACTAAAATATATGTAGCTCATGAAATTTACCTCTGTTCATTCATACTTATTTTTTATCCAGAATTCAATGGCATAAGTAGGCGAGCCCTCTTGGGCAGTGAGATTTAAGTTTTATCCCTTGATATTTTTTCCCAGACATTGTACTCTTTGTCCATGTTTATGGTTTCACAGGAGATAGCTTAGTGGGTTACTAACTTCCGCTAGCATATTTTATGTATTTAGCAACAATATCATATGATGCTTCCGTTTCTTGTATCTTGTAGAAATGTGGACTAAGGAAGCTGATATATCTGGTTGAAGGTGATCCAAACCCTTTAGGCGCATCAGAGAGCATCAAAACAGCGTATGTATACTGCTCATGTAACCTTGGTGATCAAATTATCCCTACATAGACTTTTTTGGTGTGAAACTTTTAGTGCTCTCCTCCTTGATAATAATACATCTAGTGGTCAGTTAATAAATTTGATACCTGGGGTAATCAGGTGTATACCCTTTAAACTGTTCCGTGTCTTTAAATTTCAGCTGCTTCACCACTGAGATTCTTGAAGGATTTGATGTTCAGAGAACCACTGGATATTCTGATACTGAAAACACATACGGCCACCTGACACTCTCGATAATTGATTACTACAGCACAAATTTCTCAATCGGTGCTAACACTTGTCGAGTTTGCTTAACTTATGACGAGTTTGTGAAGAAGTGTTGTGACCCCAAGAAGTTAACTGTGAGCGACATATTCGCTCTACAACTTATGCAGGTATCCAGTCAACCTTCACCCAATAAATACTGCCAATTCATTTGGTGGCCTAATTTGGTGCAAGATTTATTCCATCAATTTCTTGGCAATTAATGCAGGTACCACAGGTGACAGAAGAAACTGCAGTTGCAGTTATAGAGCTCTACCCTACTCTTGTCTCACTTGCTCGGGCGTACTCCATGCTTGTGAGCAGTCCTCCTTTCCCCTTTAAATTTAAGTCTCTTACGATGTTCATCATGGTTAGTTAGCTGTATTTTTTAAAATTAATACTTGCAACACTTTGTTGAACTCAGTATTCAGAATGCCCAGCCAAAGGAAAGGGTACTAATATTGCTTCTATTGCTGCTAGATGGTTTATAACTTGGTGTTTGAACTAAAACTTGTTCCTGTAATGTTTATAAGGATGGTGATACCCCTGCCCAAGAGAAGATGCTGAACATGAAGAGCAAGATGGTAAACACGGGGGCTAGCAGAAATATCTTCAAGCTTGTCTGGGGTGAAGGGTGAAATATTATTCCTTACCTAGTTACCTATATGGGCTCCTTCCTGACTTGACTTGGTTCAACCGGCCTTTTGTCACCATCTCGATGATTTTGGCGCCAGCTCTTGTGATGAAGCTCCATTGTTCCTGGAGCTGTCGTCGCATAATAACTTGCATGTTCCGAAGGTAAATTAAGACGGTTATTTCTGTGCCGTGGTGCCTTGGGGCGCTGGAAGTTTCATCACCTAAAAACCTCCTGATCCGGTGGTTACCTCCCTGTTGTAGTAGACCTGCATGCCGTGCAATGAGCTGGCTATGTTAGCTTGCAAAAATGTCTTATATTGTGTGGCGGAGGGAGTATTATTAAGTGTCGAAACAAAATGTATTAAGTGTCTTCTACTATGCATTGTTTTGTGTTATTTGAAACAAGTTTGAATGGAAGCCTCCGAGATGATAAGAGAATTTGAATCTGGGATTGCCCTGTGTGGCTTGTGCAAATCAATAGAAGACCAAGAAGAACGACTCAGTGTGTTATTTGTGTCATAAGAAAGCTTGTTTTTTTTAGTTGGAAACATATTTCCGTTTACCAGTAAATATGACAATTGTTGGATACGAGTGTTAAGTATGTTATATCTCATCTTCCTATACATCAGTCTTTTAAGATAGTTGATAGGTACTCACTCTGTTCATAAATATAAGACGTTTTAAAGACTTAATATTTATAAGCAAAGGGAGTATGTCTTAATATTGTACTCCGTCCGTCCGGAATTAGTTGTCGCGGGAATGGATAAAAATGAATGTATCTAGAACCAAAATACATCTACTCCCTCCTTCCATCTATATAGGGCCTAATGCGTTTTTCAAGGCTAACTTTGACCAAATGTTAGAGCAATAATATATGACATGCAACTTACACAAAGCACATCATCAAATGCGTATGTGAAAGGAGCTTTCAATGATATAATTTTTACATTATGCATGTCATGTATTATTAATTTTATCAATAGTCAAAGGCGGTCTTAAAAAACGCATTAGGCCCTATATAGATGGAAGGAGGGAGTAGATACATTCATTCCTCCGACAAGTATTTCCGGACGGGGGGAATATCAGACTTGAGGTCATGTCCCCTCATCCTCCTGGTTCCTAGTGCTTCACTCTGCTTTGGTCATTGTTCTCTGGGCTGCTACAAGGGGACGGTGGCCTGCATCCGATCCCCAATCTCCCATCTCACCTAAAAGTTTAAAATGTACACCCTCTGTTCATAAATGTAAGATGCTTTAGCAGTCAGTTCCTTGTGTTTTTGGGAATAGATGATACCCCGTATGTTGTTGCGGGAATATTTTATAACATATCTCAATGTGATTCATTATATGAAACATATATAAAAGGATAAAACTAAATCTACATATATTTTATTATGTTTGATCACTATATAGTTGTAAAATGTTTATTAAATATAAATAGAATAATAGAATAGAAATTCGCATGTTGAGATAGGTCTTTTTTCATGCAGGTTTCATGATGAAGTGGCATGCTTGCATTTTGCGAGACATATTATAGTGAGTGTGGGGCTTTTCTCGTGCATGTTGTGCAATGATGTAGCATACTTGCATGTTGAGAGAAATAATTAGTAGGGGCTAGCTATTTAGATATAGAAGATACATTTTTCTTTATCTAATAGTTTCTCTAAATCCCTTAACAAAATTTAAGCACAACTTTTTTTTTGTACACAAACCCATTTGAAACACAAGAACTAGCTCGGTGCATAATTCAATTTAGGTACCACGTTAACATCATACATAACATAATTAAATAGTTAATTACCTACCACATCGACATTGAACTAGGTTAAGTGTCAAGATAAAACATATAAAAACTTAATGCTAGACGGCTCTATCGTCGTCATTGAAACTAAGAACATCATCAATGACATGGTTCCCACACAAGGACATTTATTGTTGATCCAAGGAATATGAACCAAATTATTACAACAACTATGAGTGAAAGAAGAAGCTTCTTAAATTTCCTTCTCTCGATTTACATCTTGTTGATTTGGAGTTGCTTCTCGTTGATTTGGACTTGTTTCTCGCGTGCGTCTATCATCACATCATCTAGCTTCGCTCTCAATGATTAATAGAACCAGTCTAACATTTGATTTACATAAGGTTAGCCCATATCCATGTGTTGCAAGTGAATCCTCTATGCGTGCGTGTATTGTTCTAAGCAACGAGAATCGTATAGCAAATTGCAAATGTAAAGGAATTTGTGTTTTTACCTTGCTTTCACGGCCCCTCGAGCGAAGAAGTCTCGATTGGGATTCCTTGGCGTGCGTGAGGTTTTTTTGAACAATGGGGCACTTGCAGCCGCAAAGGAGCACGATGGCTCGTCGGATTTGAGGCGGCATCGCAACCAATGTTGTATGATTTTGCTGACGGATCCGACGTAGGCGCTGCTACATCGTGATGATTCGCTGGAGTGCGTACTGGCGGGGAGCCCTGCCACGACTATGGTGTAAAGGACCATTCTGACGCCGTCGGTCGGAGTGGGCTTACGCGTGGGGCTCTTTCCGCTTCCCCAACCTCATGCAACTCAGTTTTCGGGCACATCGGGGCTCGCCGGCAACGAATTGAACATTGAACATTTGCACCGGCAATGGCATTAACGAATCAAGTCGAATCCGGCGCTGTGGACGAAGGGGGAGAGGGTGTTAGGGTTGAGGGGAGGCACCACAGACGACAAAGGTAGGCAGCGGACTGCACGGTCGTTTTCCTACTTATTCTAAGAGTTGTCTTTCTTGAACTAAATGTAGTCTAAAGAGTTTTTTAAGTGATACAAACTCATAATTTTAAGGAGTTAGACATTTAGGGATCTGCTAGCTAGAGGCTGATTTTCTATACTTTATTTAATAATGACACCCAAATGCATCTTATATTTGATTAATATCAAGAAAAACAAAAGCTAGTACCATGGACAGATAGTTGGCCATAGAATTATGAGTAAAAAATATACATCAAAAATCATACTATAATTCTTCTTTCTCCAATTGTATGCAAAATTGCACTGATCAACGGTAAAGGTGAGGGATACCTGCAAACACCCCTTCTGCCCCCCCCCCTCTACTTCTACTTGCTCGTTTTCTGCTCTTGAGTCGGTTCTGCTTGGTCACCTTGCAAAGGTTGCGACTGACTCCGCGATCATCTTCAGGGGGGAGGCTGCTCCCTCCTTAGTCCAAATCGACGCCATCAGGGCTCGTGAGATCCTCGATGGTAGGCTAGCGGAAGAACGCACAGCTCTGCTCTTGCCTGCCACTCCCCCCTGTGGTGGATGCCTCCCCGGCGCCACCTAGGCTGCCCGGCAGCCTTCTCCCTCTCGCCGCGGCCGAGCTTCGTGGTCGCACCCGCTCCCGCACCGCCGCCCTCCACGCCCAAAGCGCGTCTCGTATCCTGGGGTCAAGCAGCCCCCCAATGGCGCCTTAATGCGTGCCCTTTTCTGGAACATCCGCGGTTTCGTCCATGATGGCCGGCGCCGCCAACTCGTAGAACACATGCATGATGAACACATTGACATTGTCGCCATCCAAGAAACCATGCGTACAGAATTCGCTCTCCCGGAGCTTGACCGTCTGAGCTCTCACCTCTTTGCTTGACATTGGCTCCCTTCTAGTGGGAGCATAGGCCATTATGAGGGGCATCCTTTTAGGTGTCAAGGATGCCACCTTCGAGGTGGGTAGCATGGACCGGGGGCTCTTTGTGAGCATGAAACTCTTCGAACGCTCGCTTAACTTCAAATGGGAGGTCATCATTGTCTACGGTCTTGTGAACCATAGTAGGTTTCCTTCCTTCCTCGAGGAGATCCACCGGAAGATTTCGGCGGCCTCCCTTCCGGTGGTGGTCGGAGGTGATTTTAATCTCCTCCGTTTCGCGGAGGACAAGAGCAACGCGAATGTTAACTTTGCAAGGATGCAAATGTTTAATGATTGCATCGCTGATCCAGGCCTCCGTGAGATTGATAGGATTGGTGCCAGGTTTACCTGGACCAATCGGCAGGCCTCCCCGACCCAGTCCGTCCTGGACAGGGTCCTAGTTTCCTTGGACTGGGACCTTCGCTGCCCTCTAGCCTCCCTCCGTCCCATCACCAGGATTGGCTCCGACCACGTGCCCCTCCTCCTGTCCTCCACCAATGAGCGGCCGCTGACCCTCCCCCCCCCAATTCTGGTTTGAGACATTCTGGTTGTCCCAAACCGGTTTCGTGGAGGCTGTCGGTGCCCGCTGGGTGGAGGCCCATTCACATCCCCATCCCCGTCTCCCCTCGGCCATTGACTCATGGCACTTCTGTGCCAAGCGTGGCCGGCAGTTCATGAAGGGATGGGGTGCCAACCTGGGGCGGGACCTCCGCGAGCGTAAGAAGGCCTTGTTGACCGCCATCCAGGCCCTTGACCTGCGTGCCGACTCAATTGTCCTCTCTCCGGACAAGTGGCTCTCTCGCTATGACTTAGAAGACCAGCTCTCCGTCATATACACTGATGAAGAGGCCTATTGGCGCCTCCGCGGAGCCCAGAAATGGGTTTTGAAGGGCGACGCAAACACGGCCTACTTTTAGGCCATCGCGAACGGCCGTCGTAGATGTAACACCATCCCCCTCCTCTGGGATGGCGCTTCCCTCCTGCAGGACCCCCATGACATTCGTGTCCATGTCAACGGATTCTATAGGTCTTTGTTCTCTGCCGCTCCTAGGAGCGAACTCTCCCTAGCTCCTGATTGCTGGATCAGCTCCCAGTTGGTTTCTGATGCGGAGAACGCGACCCTCACTGCCCCCTTCTCCGAGGGCGAGGTCTGGGCTGCCATTCACGGAATGAATCCCACCTCCACTCTGGGCCCAGACGGCCTTCGGGTGAAATTCTTCCAGACCTTCTGGAATGTGATTAAACCTGAGATCATGGCCATCTTCGACGAGTTCTATGTTGGGTCCATCGACCTCGGGCGCCTCAACTATGGGATCATCTCGCTCATTCCGAAGGTGCCGGGCGCCTCCGACATCCGCCAGTTTCGTCCTATCACGGTCATTAACGTGATTTTTCGGATTCTGGCAAAAGGGTACGCCAATAGGGTGACCCTCCTCGCTGACCGCATTACCCACCCGAACCAGTCCGCCTTCATTCAAGGGCGGTATATTCTAGATGGGGTGCTTGTCCTTCATGAAGTCCTCAATGAGGTTCGATCTAAACACCTCAAGGTGGTTTTCTTGAAGATTGATTTCCATAAGGCCTACGACACTGTTAGTTGGCCCTTCCTTCGGGAAGTTTTGCTCCGGAAGGGCTTTGACGACCGTTGGATCACCAGAGTAATGCAGATGGTCTCTTGCGGTCGCATTGCCGTGAACATCAATGGGGAGATCGGCCCTTACTTCCCCACCCTCTGTGGGGTCAGACAAGGTGATCCCTTCTCTCCTTTCCTGTTCAATATGGTGGTGGACGCGCTTGCCGCCATCCTGGATAAGGCCAAGGCTGCTGGCCATATTCGTGGGATCACTCCCCACTTGGCTGGCGGCTCCGGGATCTCCCTCCTCCAGTATGCCGACGACACCATCATCATGGTCGAAGGCTTGGAGTCGGACATCTCCAATCTTAAGTTCCTTCTTCTCTGCTTCCAACAAATGTCTGGCCTTAAGATAAACTTCGGCAAGAGCGATGTGATGGTGATGGGCTACTCTCCAGCCGAGTTCCTTGCCATTGCCAACCGGCTTAACTGCCGCCTCGGCTCCTTTCCCACGACCTACTTGGAAACGCCCATTAGCGACTCTCGGCTCACCGTCGCGGACTTGCGCCCGACCGTGACTAAGCTTCAAATGCGTATCGAGCCTTGGCAGGGTAGATGGTTGTCTAAGGTGGCTCGGACCATTCTCATTAATTCATCCCTCTCCAGCCTCCTTTTGTTCCTCATGAGCTTCTATAGCCTTCACGAGACTCTGCACCATGAGATCGCCAAAGTTCAGTCTCGTTTTTATTGGGCAGGCGACAACAATAAGCAGAAATACCACATGGTCAGCTGGCCTGACATCTGCAAGCCCAGGGAACAAGGAGGCCTCGGTATCATGTGCTCCAAGCGCATGAACATCGCCCTCCTATCCCGCTGGCTCTGGCGCATCTCGCAAGGCTATGGTGGCCTCTGGCTCGACATCAGCCAGTCCAAGTACATGCGTGGACAGCCCCTTGCCTTTTGTCAGAGATCTGGCGGCTCACAGTTCTGGCAGTCGGGCGTCCAGTTTCTCCCTGTCCTTCGCATCGGGACTTCCATCTCGGTGGGGTCCGGATCGATGACCTTATTCTGGTTTGCCCGGTGGGCTAGAGACTCTCCCTTCGCCACACGCTTCCCCGACCTCTTCTCCATTGCTATAGACCCCCTGATTTCTATTGAGAGGGCCCTTATTGACTTAGGGCACCTTGCTTTCCGGAGGCCTTTTGGCCCCCCGGAATCTGCCGCTTGGCGTGAGTTACTAGATTGCGTTGCCCTACACGAGCCTGTGGTGGACGGTGGACTGGACCAGGTGAGATGGCGGCTCGAGCCTTCGGGCCAATTCTCCACCAAATCCCTCTACCAGGCCATCGCCCCCCTCCTCCGCCCCTTCCCCCTTTCGATGGTGTGGTCCATCCGCGTGCCTTTGAAAATCCGGATCTTCATGTGGCAATGGATTCGCGGCCGGATCCCGTCTGGCGTCGAGGTTCGCAAGCGCAACGGTCCGGGCACCGGCCTTTGCCCACTTTGCGGTATCCCTGAAGACTCGAACCACATCTTCTTCTCTTGCGTGTCCGCTCAATTCGTGTGGAGCTGCTTCCGCAAAGTGGTGGGTGGAAATTGGTGCCACACCAACTTCCCCGACCTGTATGCAAGCTCCAGACCTCCCCCTTGACTTCTCGCCACATTAGGTGGCTTGAGATTGGGGTCGTCGCTTGGACCCTCTATACGATCCGTAATAAGCTTGTGATCCAGCGCGCTCCTCTACGATGGGGTACTGACGCTATCTTCAAATTGTCTGGTTTCTTGCAGCTCTGGCGGCCGCTTAGCCGCCCTTAGGACCGCGATGCCATCTCCGGCTTCATCGCCGACCTCCGCTCGATGGCCGTCCCTCTGTCTCCGCCGCCCCTGCCGGAACCCGGCTAGGCGCTTGTCTGGCTCTTTGGCGTTTTTTTTCTTGGGCTTGTTGAGTTGTGCCCTCAGCAGAACCTTCATACTTGTTTGTGAGACTTGGATGTGTGCGTTGGACTAGTCCTTGTATGTGTACTCTATGACGGTTTGCTTTATTTATAAAGCGGGGCGAAAGCCTTTTTTGGTAAACACACACCATACCAGACTTTCAAAATCATAATAGTCGCTCGCTCCTTGAGACGAGGTCTACAAATCACTGAAGCAACATCGACTGGAGCATCAACCCCACATAGTGCAGGCTTGCAAATGCATCACAACCAATTTAGAGGGTTAAAGAAAACGAACCATGTCGTGGAACAACACGGGAGAAAATAAAAGTCGTTGCATCAATAGACAACTAATAAGTTTTTTTTCTGAAAGAAAGACACACCAACTATCAAAATTTGAAGGGAAGCAACAGATCCGAGAAGACAAATCTCACATACCTTTTGTTGACGCCGAATCAGGCATCATCGAGGTATGAAAAGACCAAAGAAACCTTATTTCAACACGCTATCGTCATCGGCACCCTGTCGATATCGTCAGGGAATCAAAACCTAAGAAAAGAAAAATAAGACATACGAGCACTCCTCTTCCCGTTGACGAGACCGCCGGACAGGTAAGAGGAGGGTGACCGAGGCGACAGGGGCAGCGGCTTAGGGTTGGCTCTAACAGATGGTGTTCTGTCCTGCGTGATGATTGGCGTCCAAAACAATTGTATCTAAACGAATTTCCCCCCTCAAGCATAGCTAGTCGCTCGTGTGCCTTTGACAGACTCAATTGACTTGACCGGACTCGAACTCGACCAACCGCCGCGTCGAGCAGCGACTGCTTCCCATTCCGATTGAGTGCGGCTCCCATGGCGGCTCCACTGCCTCGCGCCCCCGTCTCCTCCCCCGCGAGCCGCGCCGCCCTATGTCCAGCTCGCTCCAACCCTTGCACGGCCGCGGCGCCATCCTCGGGGGCCCTCGGGTGGCGGCGCAGGCAGCCTTGCCCGATGCTCTCCATTGCGCCGGGCTCCGCCCGGTCGACGCCAGCAGCCCTCGCCGTCGATCCCAAGGTCTGTCGATTGATTTACCCGCAAAATCTTCTCCCCTCCCCCTTCTCACTCGGGAGGCCTTCCAAGTTAGGAACTGGGGTGGACTGGTGTGCTCCTGTGCTTTGAACATTTATCGTAGGCTTGGGCTTTGGTGGTTTCTTATGCGAAACTTGCACAATATAGTGCCATCATGAAAGTAATGGTTTATGGTTTGCCTGATGGAGATCACAAGTATGTTGATATGCACTAGCAAGCATTTAGCCAGTGGGAGGAATTCATCCATCAATTACTTTTTCATGGGATTTGGTTCCAATGCAAATCAATTCTGCGGGAATATAATCAAATGGTCCTGTTATGCCACCACATTAGTACAAATAAAACTACTTAGAAGTCCTTGCTTTCTCAGATGCATTGCCACTGTTAGCAGCTTGTAGTGTACACGGAAAGAGAACCTTTGTTTGCGATAGTATTGCCCTTAGAGAAATAGAAAAAAGCACAGCAAATATTTAACATCGGCTTGTCATCGTCGTGTGAAAATTTTAGGTTGAAGCATTACTAGACAGTGTGAAGTGGGACGTCAAAGGGCTGGCAGTTGCTATTGCGCAAAATGTGGATACTGGAGCCATTCTTATGCAGGGATTTGCTAACAAAGAGGCCCTTGCAGCAACTATATCAACCAGAAAAGCTACATTCTATAGCCGTTCACGGTCTTCATTGTGGACTAAAGGGGAGACATCCATGAACTTCATCAATGTGCATGACATATTCTTGGACTGTGACCGTGATTCAGTAAGCATCTTCTGCTTTCTGTTATGCATCAGAGCGGTTAGTCTGGCTTCAGTTGATACTAACTGGGGTGTTTGTGTTTTCTTGAAAGTTAGATAATATACCTTGGTACGCCAGATGGACCTACATGCCATACAGGGGCAGAGACCTGCTACTATTCTTCAGTCTATGATGCACTACAAGGTTCAAAGGTATTTATCTTTAACGAACCTTCCTGTGAATATAAATTTACTTGAATTGAAATATTATTTGTATTTCACAGTCCAATCAAGAGAGGCAGGTCACCACAACTCTCTACTCGCTTGAAGATACGATCAGTAGGCGGAAGGAGGAGATAGTTACTGAAGGGAGTGGTAAGCCATCATGGACGAAAAAACTACTGCTTGATAACCAGCTGCTTTGCTCGAAAATACGGTAAGTGTTGCTCCGTTTAATTCTCATGTTCTATTATATATCTGTCTATAAATTTCTCATGTTCTATTATATATCTTTCTATAAATCATTAATGTGTCAAGACAATCGAATAGAATAGCGTAGTAGTTCTTTATTTCTCTAGCCTGGTTTATCTTGTTCTAATCTCGTCATCATTACTGTTTGATATGGACATATACTGGTGATCTGGTGGGGATGGGCACACTTGTTACTAAGCGGCAGCCTACAAGAGAATTCTTCCATTTTTTTTTGAAAAGCGCTATATAACATTGTTTAGTGTATACTTCCGTTGTTCATGAACATTACGCATTTTTGTCACAATATTATGGAATTAAGCACCACATTATGAAAGTAGTTCCTGGATGAATGTAGTTTTGCAAGAAGGTATTGCTCAAGGGTTAAAAAGGTTGGCAGTGATCCTCCCACATTAAGTTTTTCTTATTGGAGGAAGTAATCCACTAGAAAAATCTAATTCTGCAACAGACTGTAGAGTGTAGACTGCATTTATTTCAGGTTTGATGACCTGCATTTAGCAAATGTTGAATAGGAAGCTAATGCCCAAATTTTGTGCATGAAACTTTACATCAAAATTTTGTTGATATTGGCTCATTAGTAAGATTTAAAAGGTACCAGAGGTCTGAATAGAACCCATTTTTAGTAGATCCAGTTCAACTCTTGATATGCAGGACTCCTATTAAAATAACTAGGGGTAGCTTGTGACAATTATTTTGATTAAAAGCATATAACTTGAGGTTAGCCGTGATATATTGCAGTTTTTGATAGAAACAATTCTCTCTGCGGTCCATATTATGCTTTTAGGTGATATATTAGATAAGACTATTCATTAGATTATTTGCAATTGTATGGTATGTTTATTGATCATTATCTGATCATCTTTGTTCTCAACTTCATATGTCCGACAGTATCACAATAGAGTATTTTTTTAGATCTTTTATTTGTATAGTTCTTACAGTTTTGCTCCTGTTATAGCTGCTCCTTTGAACAATTTAATATGACAGAATGCATTTGTCCAAAAATATCACCATAACAGAGTTACTCAGAGCATAGAGTTATCCATGCTCCATGCATGCACAGTTTGTTTTGTCACCTAATATGTCTTTACAAACATGTGAATTTTGGATATAATTATTATGAGCTTGTCCCATACCAGTAAATTTGGCGCAATGTATCAGCTGGAATAACTACTGTCAGAGGCTAACCTAAGAAGATACCAGTATAATTTTGCGAGTGCATATGAGGTGCAACAGCGCCATTTGGTATGGAGTACTCCTACGTGTATAACAGTATAAGCAACAATTTCAACATGCAAGAGTAAGACTGCTAGGTGGCATATTCGACATTATTTGGTGTCGATGTAAGGAGTTGTTTGCCGATACTTGTATCACTGTAATGATTCATCTCTCTCTTAGCATATTGATGGCATGGTGTGAAACTATTGGCTTTTTCTCTTGTTATCATTCCATGTTTGACCTTTTGCAGTTATTCTCTTGATGCCAGTATATTTCTCTCTTAACGCTGGTGCGCATTTGTTTCCGGTCTTTCAGCGAAGAAGCGGGGGAACTAATTCAGACACTGCTTGAGAACGAGGAGAAATCCCGTACAGCCTCAGAGATGGCTGATTTGCTGTACCACGCGATGGTGCTTCTGAGCGTGAGGGATGTGAAGATGGAAGAGGTTCTGGAGGTCCTGAGGAAACGATTTTCGCAGTCCGGAGTTGAGGAGAAGGCCAGCCGCAAGAAATCTTAGCATGATGGCATGTAGGTGGATGGATGAATTCCATGTGATTGGGCAGGGTGTAGTATGGAGTTGTCCAGCTTTGTTACAGATTTATGTTTTCTCATTATGCTCTCGAAGGAAGACTGTGAACTTGTCTTGTGTTTTTTATTTTACTTTTTCCCTTGCACAGTCGCAGTGGCGTTGCTGCTTGGCCAATAAAGCATAATACGAGTCTCATGACCCTACGATATATGTGGGTAATTTATAGTACGGAAACTATGTTTTGTCGTGCAAAATGGAAAAGGAGAGGACCTAGTTGTTACTTCTGGTGTTCTATGTACTGTGCCATGACAGGGATTACGAATAGATGGAAAGTTTACTGGAAGAAAGAAGTATTAAAGCAAGAGGACTTGCTAAATGCTCTTGTTGGGGGGGGTGAAAAAGTTGTGTTTTATCCCTTACAACGTTCATGTGGGTGGTGGTTTTAGTTGGAATTTGACTAATGTCGTTAGGTCGCTGTCCGATCACCGAAAGCGAAAAATGCAGGCGTACTGTTTTCCACATTAGACCCAACATCGTGTACAGTGATTCATATGGTTGTTTCACTCTTTTGTTTTTGCAACACTGCTATACGTATGACATAGTGCCTATCCAACACTGTACGATTAGAGACAATCTTAGATAATTCAGTTTGTGGGTCATAACATTTAAAGATGATTTGCTCTCTGGTCGTACCGGTCGGACGAGAAAAGTATCATACGCAAAGCAGTTCCGTTGTTCTTGATGGTGTTTGGTTCAGAAGTCCTAGAATTTTTTCTAGTCCCAGAGACTAATCAAAAAAGACTCTCCAGTAGAGTTTTTTTCTAGTCCCTGTAGAAAAAGTCCCTCCTGTTTGGTTTCTAGGGACTTTTTCTCATCTCTGGGACTAAAAAGTCCATGAACCAAACACCCTGTTTGGAAGCGACTGACGTGCAATATTTATCGTGCTTGGGCGTTTTTGCCAGGACAGGCATGTCAGAGCATCTCTAGCCGCGCCCTCAACAAGCCTTTCCAGACGTTTTTTCCGCGCCGGCGCCCAAAAATCGGCCCAGCCGCGCATTCAGGAGCCCATTTTTTGCCGGTTTGGACCGAAACTGGCGCCGGCGGATCCAGACCAAACCCGGCGCGCTGGGGGCGAGCGATTTTGACGCGAACGAGGACGGGCCCGTCGAGTCAGCGATACGCCGCTTCGTCGCCCTCATCGCCTCGGTTCCCGCGGGAATCAATGCGAAGGCTGCCGCTCTGCCACGCAGGTCAGCCTCCATTGATGCCTCATGGGGCGGCGCAGTGAAGGTGTCGCGACGTGCGTCCCGCACTCACCCGCCACGCGTCGCTCGACATGCAGCCTCTCGTCGCCCTCGCTGCGGCTATAAAAGGTGACCTCCCCGCCGGTGGATGCCACAGTTCTCATCCCCCCCACTCTGGTGCACAAAGCTACACTCTCCCCGCCTTCCCGTCGACGAACAGATGGCCGAGAGGTTTCCAGGAGACGGCGCGGCGGCGAACGGCTTCGGCCGCCGCCATCTCCAAGAGCCGGAGGCGCGCCTCCTCTACGAGGCCGAGTACCCGGCGCCTCCGGGCATGCAGGTGCCGGCGGCGTCCCAGTGCCGCTTGTGCCCGAAGGGGCGGCGTTGCGGGCCGAGATCGCCCACATTCGCTCGTCCCTGACGGAGGAGCAGCGGAACGAGCCGCGGTACACCGCCGACAACCACACCAAGTGGTCCATGTACTTTGTGCGCCGCCGCGAGGAGCAGATCGCCTCCACCATCGACGTCATCCCCCGCGGCCGCCTCAACGCCGACGGGCGGCGCGAGTGGTGGGGCATGCCCGGTCGCACCCTCGAGGTCGTCCTCGACCACATCGAAACCGGCAACATGCATCGCCTCGAGTACCCGCCGCGGACGTCCTTCTCTCGTCGTCGTGGCAGCTCCTGGACACCGCGGCGGATGGAGCCGGGGTCGTTTTTGTCGTCGGGCTCCGGCTCGCCGGCGCTTCGCCTCGTCAAACCCGAGCCGGAGGAGACGTCGCTCGGGCGCCGCACTCACTGTTGGGGAACACAGTAATTTCAAAAAAAATCCTACGCACATGCAAGATCCATCTAGGTGATGCATAGCAACGAGGGGGAATAGTGTTGTCCACGTACCCTCGTAGACCGTAAGCGGAAGCGTTATAACAACGCGGTTGATGTAGTCATACGTCTTCATGATCCGACCGATCCTAGCACCGAAAGTACGGCACCTCCGTGATATGCACACGTTCAGCTCGGTGACGTCCCACGAACTCTAGATCCAGCTCAGCACGACGGCGTGATGACGGTGATGATGAAATTACCGATGCAGGGGCTTCGCCTAAGCACCACAACGATATGACCGAGGTGGAAATCTGTGAAGGGGGGCACCGCACACGGCTAAACAATCAACTTGTCTCCTAGGGTGCCCCCCTCCCCACGTATATAAAGGAGGGAGGGGGAGGCCGGTCGGCCCTCTCTAGACACACCAAGGGGGAGGAGTCCTCCTAGTAGGAGCAGGACTCCCCTTTTTCCTACTCCCGCTAGGAATAGAAGGAAGAGGGAGAAGGAGAAAGGAAAGGGGGCCGGCCCCCTCACCCGATTCGGGTTGGGATTTGGGGGGGGGGGGGGCGCCCCCTGCTAGGCTTCCTTCTCTTTTCTCCCACTAAGGCCCATTAAGGCCCATATACTCCCCAGGGGGTTCCGGTAACCCCCCGGTACTTCGGTAAATGCCCGAACTCAGCCGGAATCATTCTGATGTCCAAACATAGCCTTTCAATATATCGATCTTTATGTCTCGGCCATTCTGAGACTTCTCGCCATGTCCGTGATCATATCCGAGACTCTGAACTACCTTTGGTACATCAAAAACCATAAAATCATAATACCGATCGTCACCGAACGTTAAGCGTGCGGACCCTGTTGGGGAACGTTGCAGAAAACAAAAAATTTCCTACGGTTTCACCAAGATCCATCTATGAGTTCATCTAGCAACGAGTGATCGGATTGCATCTACATACCTTTGTAGATCACGCGCGGAAGCGTTCAAAGAACGGGGATGAGGAAGTCGTACTCGACGTAATCCAAATCACCGGAGATCCTAGCGCCGAACGGACGGCACCTCCGCGTTCAACACACGTACGGTCAGCGTGACGTCTCCTCCTTCTTGATCCAGCAAGGGGGAAGGAGAGGTTGATGAAGATCCAGCAGCACGATGGCGTGGTGGTGGATGCAACAGTCACCGCAGCAGGGCTTCGCCGTTCTCTATGGAGGAGGAGGAGGTCTTGGAGGGGAGAGGGAGCCGCCAGGGGCATGGATGCGGCTGCCCTCCCTCCCCCCTCTATATATAGGGTCCCCAGGGGGGGCGCCAGCCCTGGAGATCCAATCTCCCAAGGGGGCGCCAGCCAAGGGGGGTAGAGTGCCCCCCAAGGCAAGTGGGGCGCCCCCCACCCTAGGGTTCCCAACCCTAGGCGCAGGGGGAAGGCCCAAGGGGGGGCGCACCAGCCCACTAGGGGCTGGTTCCCCTCCCACTTCAGCCCATGGGGCCCTCCGGGATAGGTGGCCCCACCCGGTGGACCCCCGGGACCCTTCCGGTGGTCCCAGTACAATACTGGTGACCCCGAAACTTGTCCCGATGGCCGAAATAGCACTTCCTATATATAATTCTTTACCTCCGGACCATTCCGGAACTCCTCGTGATGTCCGGGATCTCATCCGGGACTCCGAACAACTTTCGGGTTACTGCATATACATATCTCTACAACCCTAGCGTCACCGAACCTTAAGTGTGTAGACCCTACGGGTTCGGGAGACATGTAGACATGACCGAGATGGCTCTCCGGTTAATAACCATCAGCGGGATCTGGATACCCATGTTGGCTCCCACATGCTCCTCGATGATCTCATCGGATGAACCACAATGTCGAGGATTCAAGCAACCCCGTATACAATTCCCTTTGTCAATCGGTACGTTACTTGCCCGAGATTCGATCGTCGGTATCCCAATACCTCGTTCAATCTCATTACCGGCAAGTCACTTTACTCGTATCATAATGCATGATCCCGTGACCAGACATTTGGTCACTTTGAGCTCATTATGATGATGCATTACCGAGTGGGCCCAGAGATACCTCTCCGTCATACGGAGTGACAAATCCCAGTCTTGATCCGTGTCAACCCAACATACACTTTCGGAGATACTCGTAGTATACCTTTATAGTCACCCAGTTACGTTGTGACGTTTGGTACACCCAAAGCACTCCTACGGTATCCAGGAGTTACACGATCTCATGGTCTAAGGAAAAGATATTTGACATTGGAAAGACTCTAGCAAACGAAGTATACGATCTTGTGCTATGTTTAGGATTGGGTCTTGTCCATCACATCATTCTCCTAATGATGTGATCTCGTTATCAATGACATCCAATGTCCATAGTCAGGAAACCATGACTATCTGTTGATCAACGAGCTAGTCAACTAGAGGCTTACTAGGGACATGTTGGTATCTATGTATTCACACATGTATTACGATTTCCGGATAACACAATTATAGCATGAATAAAAGACAATTATCATGAACAAGGAAATATTATAATAATCCTTTTATTATTACCTCTAGGGCATATTTCCAATAGTCTCCCACTTGCACTAGAGTCAATCATCTAGTTACATTGTGATGAATCGAACACCCATGGAATTCTGGTGTTGATCATGTTTTGCTCTAGGGAGAGGTTTAGTCAACGGATCTGCTATATTCAGGTCCGTATGTACTTTACAAATCTCTATGTCTCCATTTTAAACACTTTCACGAATGGAGTTGAAGCGACACTTGATATGCCTGGTCTTCCTGTGAAACCTGGGCTCCTTGGCAAGGGCAATAGCTCCAGTGTTGTCACAGAAGAGAGTCATCGGGCCCGACGCATTGGGTATGACTCCTAGGTCGGTAATGAACTCCTTCACCCAGACTGCTTTGTGTGCTGCCTCCGAGGCTGCCATGTACTCCGCTTCACATGTAGATCCCGCCACAATGCTTTGCTTGCAACTGCACCAGCTTACTGCCCCACCATTCAAAATATACACGTATCCGGTTTGTGACTTAGAGTCATCCAGATCTGTGTCGAAGCTAGCGTCGACGTAACCCTTTACGATGAGCTCTTCGTCACCTCCATAAATGAGAAACATGTCCTTAGTCCTTTTCAGGTACTTCAGGATATTCTTGACCGCTGTCCAGTGTTCCTTGCCGGGATTACTTTGGTATCTTCCTACCAAACTTACGGCAAGATTTACATCAGGTATGGTACACAGCATGACATACATAATAGAACCTATGGCTGAGGCATAGGGGATGACACTCATCTCTTCTATATCTTCTGCCGTGGTCGGACATTGAGCTGAGCTCAATTTCACACCTTGCAACACAGGCAAGAACCCCTTCTTAGACTGATCCATATTGAACTTCTTCAATATCTTATCAAGGTATATGCTTTGTGAAAGACCTATGAGGTGTCTTGATCTATCTCTATAGATCTTGATGCCTAATATATAAGCAGCTTCTCCAAGGTCCTTCATTGAAAAACTCTTATTCAAGTAGGCCTTAATGCTGTCCAAAAGCTCTATATCATTTCCCATCAAAAGTATGTCATCTACATATAATATGAGAAATGCTACAGAGCTCCCACTCACTTTCTTGTAAACGCAGGCTTCTCCATAAGTCTGCATAAACCCAAATGCTTTGATCATCTCATCAAAGCGAATGTTCCAACTCCGAGATGCTTGCACCAGCCCATAAATCGAGCGTTGGAGCTTGCACACCTTGTCAGCATTCTTAGGATCGACAAAACCTTCCGGCTGCATCATATACAGTTCTTCCTTAAGATAACCGTTAAGGAATGCCGTTTTGACGTCCATTTGCCATATCTCATAATCATAGTATGCGGCAATTGCTAACATGATTCGGACGGACTTCAGCTTTGCTACGGGAGAGAATGTCTCATCGTAGTCAACCCCTTGAACTTGTCGATAACCCTTAGCGACAAGACTAGCTTTATAGATGGTCACATTATCATCCGCGTCTGTCTTCTTCTTAAAGATCCATTTATTTTCTATGGCTCACCGATCATCGGGCAAGTTAGTCAAAGTCCATACTTCATTTTCATACATGGATCCTATCTCGGATTTCATGGCTTCCAGCCATTTGTCGGAATCCGGGCCCGCCATCGCTTCTTCATAGTTCGAAGGTTCACCGTTGTCTAACAACATGATTTCCAAGACAGGGTTGCCGTACCACTCTGGTGCGGAACGTGTCCTTGTGGACCTTCGAAGTTCAGTAGGAGCTTGATCAGAAGTATCTTGATCATCATCATTAACTTCCTCTCTAATTGGTGCAGGCACCACAGGAACATTTTCCTGAGTTGTGCCACTTTCCGGTTCAAGAGGTAATACTTCATCAAGTTCTACTTTCCTCCCACTTACTTCTTTCGAGAGAAACTCCTTCTCTAGAAAGGATCCATTCTTGGCAACAAAGATCTTGCCTTCGGATCTGAGGTAGAAGGTATACCCAATAGTTTCTTTAGGGTATCCTATGAAGACACATTTTTCCAACTTGGGTTCGAGCTTTTCAGGTTGAAGTTTCTTGACATAAGCATCGCATCCCCAAACTTTTAGAAACGACAGCTTAGGTTTCTTCCCAAACCATAATTCATACGGTGTCGTCTCAACGGATTTCGACGGAGCCCTATTTAAAGTGAATGCGGCAGTCTCTAAAGCATAGCCCCAAAATGATAGTGGTAAATCGGTAAGAGACATCATAGATCGCACCATATCTAATAGAGTACGATTACGACGTTCGGACACACCATTACGCTGAGGTGTTCCAGGCGGCGTGAGTTGTGAAACTATTCCACATTTTCTTAAGTGTGTGCCAAATTCGTGACTCAAGTATTCTCCTCCACGATCTGATCGCAGGAACTTGATTTTCCTGTCTCGTTGATTCTCAACCTCACTCTGAAATTCATTAAACCTTTCAAAGGTCTCAGACTTGTGTTTCATTAAGTAGACATACCCATATCTACTTAAGTCATCAGTGAGGGTGAGAACATAACGATAGCCACCGCGAACCTCAATACTCATTGGACCGCACACATCAGTATGTATGATTTCCAATAAGTTGGTTGCTCGCTCCATTGTTCCTGAGAACGGAGTCTTGGTCATTTTACCCATGAGGCATGGTTCGCACGTGTCAAATGATTCGTAATCAAGAGACTCTAAAAGTCCATCTGCATGAAGCTTCTTCATGCGTTTGACACCTATGTGACCAAGGCGGCAATGCCACAAGTATGTGGGACTATCGTTATCAACCTTACATCTTTTGGTATTCACACTATGAATATGTGTAGCATTATGCTCGAGATTCATTAAGAATAAACCATTCATCATCGGAGCATGACCATAAAACATATCTCTCATATAAATAGAACAACCATTATTCTCGGATTTAAATGAGTAGCCATCTCGTATTAAACGAGATCCTGATACAATGTTCATGCTCAAACTTGGCACTAAATAACAATTATTGAGGTTCAAAACTAATCCCGTAGGTAAATGTAGAGGTAGCGTGCCGACGGCGATCACATCGACCTTGGAACCATTCCCGACGCGCATCATCACCTCGTCCTTCGCCAGTCTCCGTTTATTCCGCAGCTCCTGCTTTGAGTTACAAATGTGATCAACTGCCCGGTATCAAATACCCAGGAGCTACTACGAGTACTGGTAAGGTACACATCAATTACATGTATATCACATATACCTTTCGTTTTGCCGGCCTTCTTGTCCGCTAAGTATTTGGGGCAGTTCCGCTTCCAGTGACCACTTCCCTTGCAATAAAAACACTCAGTCTCGGGCTTGGGTCCATTCTTTGGCTTCTTCCCGGCAGGTTGCTTACCGGGCGCGGCAACTCCCTTGCCGTCCTTCTTGAAGTTCTTCTTACCCTTGCCTTTCTTGAACTTAGTGGTTTTATTCACCATCAACACTTGATGTTCCTTTTTGACTTCTACCTTTGCTGATTTCAGCATTGCAAATACTTCAGGAATGGTCTTTTCCATCCCCTGCATATTGAAGTTCATCACAAAGCTCTTGTAGCTCGGTGGAAGCGACTAAAGGATTCTGTCAATGACCGCGTCATCCGGGAGATTAACTCCCAGCTGAGTTAAGCGATTATGTAATCCAGACATAGTGAGTATGTGCTCACTGACAGAACTATTTTCCTCCATCTTACAACTGAAGAACTTGTCGGAGACTTCATATCTCTCGACCCGGGCATGAGCTTGGAAAACCATTTTTAGCTCTTCGAACATCTCATATGCTCCGTGTCGCTCAAAACGCTTTTGGAGCCCTGGTTCTAAGCTGTAAAGCATGCCGCACTGAACGAGGGAGTAATCATCAGCACGTGTCTGCCAAGCGTTCATAACGTCTTGGTTCTGTGGGACGGGTGCGTCACCTAGCGGAGCTTGTAGGACATAATCTTTCTTGGCAGCTATGAGGATGATCCTCAGGTTCCGGACCCAGTCCGTATAGTTGCTGCCATCGTCTTTTAGCTTGGTTTTCTCTAGGAACGCGTTGAAGTTGAGGACAACGTTGGCCATTTGATCTACAAGACATATTGTAAAGATTTTAGACTAAGTTCATGATAATTAAGTTCATCTAATCAAATTATATAATGAACTCCCACTCAGATAGACATCCCTCCAGTCATCTAAGTATAACATGATCCGAGTTAACTAGGCCGTGTCCGATCATCACGTGAGACAGACTAGTCAACATCGGTGAACATCTTCATGTTGATCGTATCTTCTATACGACTCATGCTCGACCTTTCGGTCTTCTGTGTTCCGAGGCCATGTTTGTACATGCTAGGCTCGTCAAGTCAACCTAAGTGTTTGCATGTGTAAATCTGTCTTACACCCGTTGTATGTGAATGTTGGAATCTATCACACCCGATCATCACGTGGTGCTTCGAAACAACGAACTGTCGCAACGGTGCACAGTTAGGGGGAACACTTTCTTGAAATTATTATGAGGGATCATCTTATTTACTACCATCGTTCTAAGTAAACAAGATGCAAAAACATGATAAACATCACATGCAATCAAATAATAATAGTGACATGATATGGCCAATATCACATAGCTCCTTTGATCTCCATCTTGGGGCTCCATGATCATCTTGTCACCGGCATGACACCATGATCTCCATCATCATGATCTCCATCATCGTGTCTCCATGAAGTTGCTCGCCAACTATTACTTCTACTACTATGGCTAACACGTTTAGCAATAAAGTAAAGTAATTTACATGGCGTTTCTCAATGACACGCAGGTCATACAAAAAATAAAGACAACTCCTATGGCTCCTGCCGGTTGTCATACTCATCGACATGCAAGTCGTGATTCCTATTACAAGAACATGATCTCATACATCACATATATATCATTCATCATTCATCACAACTTTGGCCATATCACATCACAAAGCACTTGCTGCAAAAACAAGTTAGACGTCCTCTAATTGTTGTTGCAAGTTTTACGTGGCTGCAATAGGGTTCTAGCAAGAACGTTTTCTTTCCTACGTAAAAGCCACAACGTGATTTGTCAACTTCTATTTACCCTTCATAAGGACCCTTTTCATCGAATCCGCTCCAACTAAAGTGGGAGAGACAAACACCCGCTAGCCACCTTATGCAACTAGTGCATGTCAGTCGGTGGAACCAGTCTCACGTAAGCGTACGTGTAAGGTCGGTCCGGGCCGCTTCATCCCACAATACCGCTGCAGCAAAATAAGACTAGTAGTGGCAAGAAAGTTGACAACAGCTACGCCCACAACAAATTGTGTTCTACTCGTGCAAAGAGAACTACGCATAGACCTAGCTCTGATACCACTGTTGGGGAACGTTGCAGAAAACAAAAATTTTCCTACGGTTTCACCAAGTTCCATCTATGAGTTCATCTAGCAACGAGTGATCGGATTGCATCTACATACCTTTGTAGATCACGCGCGGAAGCGTTCAAAGAACGGGGATGAGGAAGTCGTACTCGACGTGATCCAAATCACTGGAGATCCTAGCGCCGAACGGACGGCACCTCCGCGTTCAACACACGTACGGTCAGCGTGATGTCTTATCCTTCTTGATCCAGCAAGGGGGAAGGAGAGGTTGATGAAGATCCAGCAGCACGACGGCGTGGTGGTGGATGCAGCAGTCACCGCAGCAGGGCTTCGCCGTTCTCTATGGAGGAGGAGGAGGAGGTCTTGGAGGGGAGAGGGAGGCGCCAGGTGTAGGGTTTCGTAGTAATTTCAAAATTTTCCTACGCACACGCAAGATCATGGTGATGCATAGCAATGAGAGGGGGAGAGTGTGATCTACGTACCCTTGTAAATCGTAAAACGGAAGCGTTAACTTGGTTGATGTAGTCGTATGTCTCCACGGCCCAACCGATCAAGCACCGAAACTATGGCACCTCCGAGTTCTAGCACACGTTCAGCTCGATGACGATCCCCGGACTCCGATCCAGCAAAGTGTCGGGGAAGAGTTCCGTCAGCACGACGGCGTGGTGACGATCTTGATGTACTACCATAGCAGGGCTTCGCCTAAGCACCGCTACAATATTATCGAGGACTATGGTGGAAGGGGGCACCGCACGCGGCTAAGAATATGATCACATGGATCAACTTGTGTGTCTAGGGGTGCCCCTTGCCTCCGTATATAAAGGATCCAAAGGGGGGGTGTGGCCGGCCCTAGTAGGAGGCGCGCAGGAGGAGTCCTACTCCTACCGGGAGTAGGACTCCCCTCCCTTTCCTTGTCCAAGTAGGAGAGGGGGAAGGAGAGAAGAAAAAGGGGGGGCGCCGCCCCTCCCTCCTTGTCCAATTCGGACTAGGGGGAGAGGGGGCGCGCGGCCTGCCCTGGCAGCCCCTCCTCTTCTCCACTTTAGGTCCATGAGGCCCATTAACCCCCCGGGGGGTTCCGGTAACCCCCCGGTGCTCCGGTTTTATCCGAAACTTCCCCGGAACACTTCCGGTGTCCGAATATAGCCGTCCAATATATCAATCTTTATGTCTCGACCATTTCGAGACTCCTCGTTATGTCCGTGATCACATCCGGGACTCCGAACCAACTTCGGTACATCAAAACTCATAAACTCATAATATAACTATCATCGAAACCTTAAGCGTGCGGACCCTACGGGTTCGAGAACAATGTAGAAATGACCGAGACACGTCTCCGGTCAATAACCAATAGCGGAACCTGGATGCTCATATTGGCTCCTACATATTCTACGAAGATCTTTTATCGGTCAGACCGCATAACAACATACGTTGTTCCCTTTGTCATCGGTATGTTACTTGCCCGAGATTCGATCGTCGGTATCCCATACCTAGTTCAATCTCGTTACCGGCAAGTCTCTTTACTCGTTCCGTAATACATCATCTCACAACTAACTCATTAGTTGCAATGCTTGCAAGGCTTATGTGATGTGTATTACCGAGAGGGCCCAGAGATACCTCTCCGACAATCGGAGTGACAAATCCTAATCTCGAAATACGCCAACCCAACATGTACCTTTGGAGACACCTGTAGAGCACCTTTATAATCACCCATTTACGTTGTGACGTTTGGTAGCACACAAAGTGTTCCTCCGGCAAACGGGAGTTGCATAATCTCATAGTCATAGGAACATGTATAAGTCATGAAGAAAGCAATAGCAACATACTAAACGATCGGGTGCTAAGCTAATGGAATGGGTCATGTCAATCAGATCATTCACCTAATGATGTGATCCCGTTAATCAAATAACAACTCTTTGTTCATGGTTAGGAAACATAACCATCTTTGATTAACGAGCTAGTCAAGTAGAGGCATACTAGTGACACTCTGTTTGTCTATGTATTCACACATGTATTATGTTTCCGGTTAATACAATTCTAGCATGAATAATAAACATTTATCATGATATAAGGAAATAAATAATAACTTTATTATTGCCTCTAGGGCATATTTCCTTCAGTCTCCCACTTGCACTAGAGTCAATAATCTAGATTACACAGTAATGATTCTAACACCCATGGAGCCTTGGTGCTGATCATGTTTTGCTCGTGGAAGAGGCTTAGTCAACGGGTCTGCAACATTCAGATCCGTATGTATCTTGCAAATCTCTATGTCTCCCACCTGGACTAGATCCCGGATGGAATTGAAGCGTCTCTTGATGTGCTTGGTTCTCTTGTGAAATCTGGATTCCTTTGCCAAGGCAATTGCACCAGTATTGTCACAAAAGATTTTCATTGGACCCGATGCACTAGGTATGACACCTAGATCGGATATGAACTCCTTCATCCAGACTCCTTCATTTGCTGCTTCCGAAGCAGCTATGTACTCCGCTTCACATGTAGATCCCGCTACAACGCTTTGTTTAGAACTGCACCAACTGACAGCTCCACCGTTTAATGTAAACACGTATCCGGTTTGCGATTTAGAATCGTCCGGATCAGTGTCAAAGCTTGCATCAACGTAACCTTTTACGATGAGCTCTTTGTCACCTCCATATATGAGAAACATATCCTTAGTCCTTTTCAGGTATTTCAGGATGTTCTTGACCGCTGTCCAGTGATCCACTCCTGGATCACTTTGGTACCTCCCTGCTAGACTTATAGCAAGGCACACATCAGGTCTGGTACACAGCATTGCATACATGATAGAGCCTATGGCTGAAGCATAGGGAACATCTTTCATTTTCTCTCTATCTTCTGCAGTGGTCGGGCATTGAGTCTTACTCAACTTCACACCTTGTAACACAGGCAAGAACCCTTTCTTTGCTTGATCCATTTTGAACTTCTTCAAAACTTTGTCAAGGTATGTGCTTTGTGAAAGTCCAATTAAGCGTCTTGATCTATCTCTATAGATCTTAATGCCTAATATGTAAGCAGCTTCACCGAGGTCTTTCATTGAAAAACTCTTATTCAAGTATCCCTTTATGCTATCCAGAAATTCTATATCATTTCCAATTAGTAATATGTCATCCACATATAATATCAGAAATGCTACAGAGCTCCCACTCACTTTCTTGTAAATACAGGCTTCTCCAAAAGTCTGTATAAAACCAAATGCTTTGATCACACTATCAAAGCGTTTATTCCAACTCCGAGAGGCTTGCACCAGTCCATAAATGGATCGCTGGAGCTTGCACACTTTGTTAGCTCCCTTTGGATCGACAAAACCTTCTGGTTGCATCATATACAACTCTTCTTCCAGAAATCCATTCAGGAATGCAGTTTTGACATCCATCTGCCAAATTTCATAATCATAAAATGCGGCAATTGCTAACATGATTCGGACAGACTTAAGCATCGCTACGGGTGAGAAGGTCTCATCGTAGTCAATCCCTTGAACTTGCCGAAAACCTTTTGCGACAAGTCGAGCTTTGTAGACAGTAATATTACCGTCAGCGTCAGTCTTCTTCTTGAAGATCCATTTATTCTCAATTGCTTGCCGATCATCGGGCAAGTCAACCAAAGTCCATACTTTGTTCTCATACATGGATCCCATCTCAGATTTCATGGCTTCAAGCCATTTTGCGGAATCTGGGCTCACCATCGCTTCTTCATAGTTCGTAGGTTCATCATGATCTAGTAGCATGACTTCCAGAACAGGATTACCGTACCACTCTGGCGCGGATCTCACTCTGGTTGATCTACGAGGTTCAGTAGTATCTTGTTCTGAAGTTTCATGATCATCATCATTAGCTTCCTCACTAACTGGTGTAGGTGTCACTGAAACAGTTTTCTGTGATGCACTACTTTCCAATAAGGGAGCAGGTACAGTTACCTCGTCAAGTTCTACTTTCCTCCCACTCACTTCTTTCGAGAGAAACTCCTTCTCCAGAAAGTTTCCGAACTTAGCAACAAAAGTCTTGCCTTCGGATCTGTGATAGAAGGTGTATCCAATAGTTTCCTTTGGATATCCTATGAAGACACATTTCTCCGATTTGGGTTCGAGCTTATCAGGTTGAAGCTTTTTCACATAAGCATCGCAGCCCCAAACTTTCAGAAACGACAACTTTGGTTTCTTGCCAAACCACAGTTCATAAGGCGTCGTCTCAACGGATTTTGATGGTGCCCTATTTAACGTGAATGCGGCCGTCTCTAGAGCGTATCCCCAAAACGATAGCGGTAAATCAGTAAGAGACATCATAGATCGCACCATATCTAGTAAAGTACGATTACGACGTTCGGACACACCATTACGCTGTGGTGTTCCGGGTGGCGTGAGTTGCGAAACTATTCCACAATTTTTCAAATGTACACCAAACTCGTAACTCAAATATTCTCCTCCACGATCAGATCGTAGAAACTTTATTTTCTTGTTACGATGATTTTCAACTTCACTCTGAAATTCTTTGAACTTTTCAAATGTTTCAGACTTATGTTTCATTAAGTAGATATACCCATATCTGCTTAAGTCATCTGTGAAGGTGAGAAAATAACGATATCCGCCACGAGCCTCAATATTCATCGGACCACATACATCTGTATGTATGATTTCCAACAAATCTGTTGCTCTCTCCATAGTACCGGAGAACGGTGTTTTAGTCATCTTGCCCATGAGGCACGGTTCGCAAGTACCAAGTGATTCATAATCAAGTGGTTCCAAAAGTCCATCAGTATGGAGTTTCTTCATGCGCTTTACACCGATATGACCTAAACGGCAGTGCCACAAATAAGTTGCACTATCATTATCAACTCTGCATCTTTTGGCTTCAACACTATGAATATGTGTGTCACTACTATCGAGATTCAATAAAAATAGACCACTCTTTAAGGGTGCATGACCATAAAAGATATTACTCATATAAATAGAACAACCATTATTCTCAGATTTAAATGAATAACCGTCTCGCATCAAACAAGATCCAGATATAATGTTCATGCTTAACGCTGGCACCAAATAACAATTATTTAGGTCTAATATTAATCCCGAAGGTAGATGTAGAGGTAGCGTGCCGACTGCGATCACATCGACTTTGGAACCGTTTCCCACGCGCATCGTCACCTCGTCCTTAGCCAATCTTCGCTTAATCCGTAGTCCCTGTTTCGAGTTGCAAATATTAGCAACAGAACCAGTATCAAATACCCAGGTGCTACTGCGAGCATTAGTAAGGTACACATCAATAACATGTATATCACATATACCTTTGTTCACCTTGCCATCCTTCTTATCCGCCAAATACTTGGGGCAGTTCCGCTTCCAGTGACCAGTCTGCTTGCAGTAGAAGCACTCAGTTTCAGGCTTAGGTCCAGGTTTGGGTTTCTTCTCTTGAGTAGCAACTTGCTTGCTGTTCTTTTTGAAGTTCCCCTTCTTCTTCCCTTTGCCCTTTTTCTTGAAACTAGTGGTCTTGTTGACCATCAACACTTGATGCTCCTTCTTGATTTCTACCTCCGCAGCTTTCAGCATTGCGAAGAGCTCGGGAATAGTCTTATTCATCCCTTGCATATTATAGTTCATCACGAAGCTCTTGTAGCTTGGTGGCAGTGATTGGAGAATTCTGTCAATGACGCAATCATCTGGAAGATTAACTCCCAATTGAATCAAGTGATTATTATACCCAGACATTTTGAGTATATGCTCACTGACAGAACTGTTCTCCTCCATCTTGCAGCTATAGAACTTATTGGAGACTTCATATCTCTCAATCCGGGCATTTGCTTGAAATATTAACTTCAACTCCTGGAACATCTCATATGCTCCATGACGTTCAAAACGTCGTTGAAGTCCCGATTCTAAGCCGTAAAGCATGGCACACTGAACTATCGAGTAGTCATCAGCTTTGCTCTGCCAGACGTTCATAACATCTGGTGTTGCTCCAGCAGCAGGCCTGGCACCCAGCGGTGCTTCCAGGACGTAATTCTTCTGTGCAGCAATGAGGATAATCCTCAAGTTACGGACCCAGTCCGTGTAATTGCTACCATCATCTTTCAACTTTGCTTTCTCAAGGAACGCATTAAAATTCAACGGAACAACAGCACGAGCCATCTATCTACAATCAAGCATAAACAAGCAAGATACTATCAGGTACTAAGTTTCATGATAAATTTAGGTTCAATTAATTTACTTAAAGAACTCCCACTTAGATAGACATCCCTCTAATCCTCTAAGTGATTACGTGATCCAAATCAACTAAACCATGTCCGATCATCACGTGAGATGGAGTAGTTTCATTGGTGAACATCACTATGTTGATCATATCTACTATATGATTCACGCTCGACCTTTCGGTCTCCGTGTTCCGAGGCCATATCTGTATATGCTTGGCTCGTCAAGTATAACCTGAGTATTCCGCGTGTGCAACTGTTTTGCACCCGTTGTATTTGAACGTAGAGCCTATCACACCCGATCATCACGTGGTGTCTCAGCACGAAGAACTTTCGCAACGGTGCATACTCAGGGAGAACACTTCTTGATAATTAGTGAGAGATCATCTTATAATGCTACCGTCAATCAAAGCAAGATAAGATGCATAAAAGATAAACATCACATGCAATCAATATAAGTGATATGATATGGCCATCATCATCTTGTGCTTGTGATCTCCATCTTCGAAGCACCGTCGTGATCACCATCGTCACCGGCGCGACACCTTGATCTCCATCGTAGCATCGTTGTCGTCTCGCCAATCTTATGCTTCCACGACTATCGCTACCGCTTAGTGATAAAGTAAAGCATTACAGCGCGATTGCATTGCATACAATAAAGCGACAACCATATGGCTCCTGCCAGTTGCCGATAACTCGGTTACAAAACATGATCATCTCATACAATAAAATTTAGCATCATGTCTTGACCATATCACATCACAACATGCCCTGCAAAAACAAGTTAGACGTCCTCTACTTTGTTGTTGCAAGTTTTACGTGGCTGCTACGGGCTTAAGCAAGAACCAATCTTACCTACGCATCAAAACCACAACGATAGTTTGTCAAGTTGGTGCTGTTTTAACCTTCGCAAGGACCGGGCGTAGCCACACTCGGTTCAACTAAAGTTGGAGAAACTGTCACCCGCAAGCCACCTATGTGCAAAGCACGTCGGGAGAACCGGTCTCGCGTAAGCGTACGCGTAATGTCGGTCCGGGCCGCTTCGTCCAACAATACCGCCGAACCAAAGTATGACATGCTGGTAAGCAGTATGACTTATATCGCCCACAACTCACTTGTGTTCTACTCGTGCATATAACATCAACATATAAAACCTAGGCTCGGATGCCACTGTTGGGTTTCGTAGTAATTTCAAAAATTTCCTACGCACACGCAAGATCATGGTGATGCATAGCAACGAGAGGGGGAGAGTGTGATCTACGTACCCTTGTAGATCGACAACGGAAGCGTTAACTTGGTTGATGTAGTCGTACGTCTCCACGGCCCGACCGATCAAGCACCGAAACTACGGCACCTCCGAGTTCTAGCACACGTTCAGCTCGATGACGATCCCCGGACTCCGATCCAGCAAAGTGTCGGGGAAGAGTTCCGTCAGCACGACGGCGTGGTGACGATCTTGATGTACTACCGTCGCAGGGCTTCGCCTAAGCACCGCTACAATATTATCGAGGACTATGGTGGAAGGGGGCACCGCACACGGCTAAGAATATGATCACGTGGATCAACTTGTGTGTCTAGGGGTGCCCCTTGCCTCCGTATATAAAGGATCCAAGGGGGGGGTGCGGCCGGCCCTAGTAGGAGGCGCGCAGGAGGAGTCCTACTCCTACCGGGAGTAGGACTCCCCTCCCTTTCCTTGTCCAAGTAGGAGAGGGGGAAGGAGAGAAGAAAAAGGGGGGGCGCCGCCCCTCCCTCCTTGTCCAATTCGGACTAGGGGGAGAGGGGGCGCGCGGCCTGCCCTGGCAGCCCCTCCTCTTCTCCACTTTAGGCCCATGAGGCCCATTAACCCCCCGGGGGGTTCCGGTAACCCCCCGGTGCTCCGGTTTTATCCGAAACTTCCCCGGAACACTTCCGGTGTCCGAATATAGCCGTCCAATATATCAATCTTTATGTCTCGACCATTTCGAGACTCCTCGTTATGTCCGTGATCACATCCGGGACTCCGAACTAACTTCGGTACATCAAAACTCATAAACTCATAATATAACTGTCATCGAAACCTTAAGCGTGCGGACCCTACGGGTTCGAGAACAATGTAGACATGACCGAGACACGTCTCCGGTCAATAACCAATAGCGGAACCTGGATGCTCATATTGGCTCCTACATATTCTACGAAGATCTTTTATCGGTCAGACCGCATAACAACATACGTTGTTCCCTTTGTCATCGGTATGTTACTTGCCCGAGATTCGATCGTCGGTATCCCATACCTAGTTCAATCTCGTTACCGGCAAGTCTCTTTACTCGTTCCGTAATACATCATCTCACAACTAACTCATTAGTTGCAATGCTTGCAAGGCTTATGTGATGTGTATTACCGAGAGGGCCCAGAGATACCTCTCCGACAATCGGAGTGACAAATCCTAATCTCGAAATACGCCAACCCAACATGTACCTTTGGAGACACCTGTAGAGCACCTTTATAATCACCCATTTACGTTGTGACGTTTGGTAGCACACAAAGTGTTCCTCCGGCAAACGGGAGTTGCATAATCTCATAGTCATAGGAACATGTATAAGTCATGAAGAAAGCAATAGCAACATACTAAACGATCGGGTGCTAAGCTAATGGAATGGGTCATGTCAATCAGATCATTCACCTAATGATGTGATCCCGTTAATCAAATAACAACTCTTTGTTCATGGTTAGGAAACATAACCATCTTTGATTAACGAGCTAGTCAAGTAGAGGCATACTAGTGACACTCTGTTTGTCTATGTATTCACACATGTATTATGTTTCCGGTTAATACAATTCTAGCATGAATAATAAACATTTATCATGATATAAGGAAATAAATAATAACTTTATTATTGCCTCTAGGGCATATTTCCTTCACCAGGGGCATGGATGCGGCTGACCCCCTCCCCCCTCTATATATAGGGTCCCCAGGGGGGGCGCCGGCCTTGGAGATCCAATCTCCCAAGGGGGCGGCGGCCAAGGGGGGTAGAGTGCCCCCCAAGGCAAGTGGGGCGCCCCCCACCCTAGGGTTCCCAACCCTAGGCGCAGGGGGAAGGCCCAAGGGGGGCGCACCAGCCCACTAGGGGCTGGTTCCCCTCCCACTTCGGCCCATGGGGCCCTCCGGGATAGGTGGCCCCACCCGGTGGACCCTCGGGACCCTTCCGGTGGTCCCGGTACAATACCGGTGACACCGAAACTTGTCCCGATGGCCGAAATAGCACTTCCTATATATAATTATTTACCTCCGGACCATTCTTGGACTCCTCGTGATGTCCGGGATCTCATCCGGGACTCCGAACAACTTTCGGGTTACTGCATATACATATCTCTACAACCCTAGCGTCACCGAACCTTAAGTGTGTAGACCCTACGGGTTCGGGAGACATGTAGACATGACTGAGATGGCTCTCCGGTCAATAACCAATCAGCGGGATCTGGATACCCATGTTGGCTCCCACATGCTCCTCGATGATCTCATCGGATGAACCACGATGTCGAGGATTCAAGCAACCCCGTATACAATTCCCTTTGTCAATCGGTACGTTACTTGCCCGAGATTCGATCGTCGGTATCCCAATACCTCGTTCAATCTCGTTACCGGCAAGTCACTTTACTCGTACCGTAATGCATGATCCCGTGACCAGACACTTGGTCACTTTGAGCTCATTATGATGATGCATTACCGAGTGGGCCCAGAGATACCTCTCCGTCATACGGAGTGACAAATCCCAGTCTTGATCCGTGTCAACCCAACAGACACTTTCGGAGATACCCGTAGTATACCTTTATAGTCACCCAGTTACGTTGTGACGTTTGGTACACCCAAAGCACTCCTACGGTATCCGGGAGTTACACGATCTCATGGTCTAAGGAAAAGATACTTGACATTGGAAAAACTCTAGCAAACGAACTATACGATCTTGTGCTATGTTTAGGATTGGGTCTTGTCCATCACATCATTCTCCTAATGATGTGATCCCGTTATCAATGACATCCCATGTCCATAGTCAGGAAACCATGACTATCTGTTGATCAACGAGCTAGTCAACTAGAGGCTTACTAGGGACATGTTGGTGTCTATGTATTCACACATGTATTACGATTTCCGGATAACACAATTATAGCATGAATAAAAGACAATTATCATGAACAAGGAAATATAATAATAATCCTTTTATTATTGCCTCTAGGGCATATTTCCAACATACCCTACGGATTCGAGAACTATGTAGACATGACCGAGACTCATCTCCGGTCAATAACCAATGGCGGAACCTGGATGCTCATATTGGTTCCTACATATTCTACGAAGATCTTTATTGGTCAAACCCCATAACAACATACGTTGTTCCCTTTGTCATCGGTATGTTACTTGCCCGAGATTCGATCGTCGGTATCTCAATACCTAGTTCAATTCTGTTACCGACAAGTCTCTTTATTCGTTCCGTAATGCATCATACCGCAACTAACTTATTAGTCACATTGCTTGCAAGGCTTATAGTGACGTGCATTACCGAGAGGGCCCAGAGATACCTCTCCGATACACGGAGTGACAAATCATAATCTCGATCTATGCCAACTCAACACCATTGGAGACACATGTAGAACATCTTTATAGTCACCCAGTTACGTTGTGACGTTTGATAGCACACTAAATGTTCCTCCGGTATTCGGGAGTTGCATAATCTCATAGTCACATGAACATGTATAAGTTATGAAGAAAGCAATAGCAGTAAACTAAATGATCAAAGTACTAAGCTAACGAATGGGTCAAGTCAATCACATCATTCTCTAATGATGTGATCCCGTTCATCAAATGACAACTCTTTGTCCATGGCTAATAAACTTAACCATCTTTGATTAACGAGCTAGTCAAGTAGAGGCATACTAGTGACACTTTGATTGTCTATGTATTCACACATGTACTAAGTTTCCGGTTAATACAATTGTAGCATGAATAATAAACATTTATCATGATATAAGGAAATATAAATAACAACTTTATTATTGCCTCTAGGGCATATTTCCTTCACTCGCAGCGGCGCCCTCGTCATCAATGAGGTTGCCCCGCCCTTCCCGCGCTCCCTCCGCCTGGTCCGGCCGAAGGCCGAGCCGGGGCTGCTCCCCGCGAAGCCGGAGCACACCGACATGGTGGCCCTCGACGACGAGTCCGCCCTCAAATGGGCGAAGGAAGACTATGTCTGCGAGCAGGTGCGCCGCCAGCGTCGGGCGCACCTGGAGCTCCAGGCCCGTCGTCGCGGGCGCAAGGAGGGCGACGTCATCGTCCTCGACAGCGACGAGGAGGACAAGGCCGGGCCGTCCAGCGCCCCACCGCGTGTCGGCGCCTCGGCCAGGGCTGCAGCAGGGACGGCGGCGGCGCAGGCGAGGCATGCAACGACGGCGGCGGCGACGACTACACCCGCTTCTACAGACTTCTCGGCATGTAGACGGCGGCTTTTAGATTGGCGTAGTTAGGCGTGGTTTGCATATTTTTATGTTTTTATACAAATTTCAATGAAGCATCGTCGAGTTCATGCAAAAATTGCCAAGTTTGCAAAAATTTAAACGGAATATCGCCGAACCCGCGGTGACCTATGGGCCGACGACTGGGAACGAAGTCGTTCCAGGGGCCAATTTAGCGCCGGTTCGCCCTCAGGCCGCTCTTTTAGACCGAACGGCTGGAGATGTCCTCACCACCAGCGTGCAAGCGACGTCCCATTTTCCTGAGATGATAAAATTCTGAAACACCTACGAGATAAAATTCTGAGAACTTGCACAAAACAAAACGCGTGAATTGATCGGATAGCCAAACCTACGAGTTTTGAACTGAAACACCGGCTCGATTAATGTGGTTATTATTACAGCAGCAGCAGCAGCAGTAGGAGTTTTCCTTAGCTAAATCGAACTCCCTGGTGAGTCATTGTCCATTTGGGAAGTCCATATTGACATGCTAGTCGAGTGAAATATTGAACATTGCACAGGAACACGAGTTTTGCAGGGAACGCGTGAGAGTGAGTCGAACTGAAAGGGACACCCACCACCAAACCCTCCGTGCGAGACCGACCGCCGCAGGGAGCGAGCGACCCAGGCCGAGATCGGGAAAATTCCCCATCTCCCCCTCCCATCCCCTCCCCTCCGCCGCACGGCATGGATCCCGTCGCCGACGGGCCGGACCCGCCGGGCTCCGCGGCCACCGTCCTCGACACCCTGGGCGAGGAGGTGCTGGCGGTCATGTCCCCGGTCTCCATCTGCATGGCCCTCGTCGTCCTCCTCATCACGCTCCTCGCGCCGCCCTCCTCCTCCCCCTCCGCGCCCCCGCCCGTCACCGCCGCCACGCTCGTCTACCTCGAGTCCCCCTCCGACTCCCCGGCCCAGAAGCTCGTCGGCGCGCTCCTCGACGCCGCCGTCTTCGTCGCGCTCGTCGCCGTCGTCACCTTCATCCTCGTCGCGCTCTACTACTACCGCTGCACCGGCTTCCTCAAGAACTACATGCGCTTCTCCGCCTTCTTCGTCCTCTTCTCCATGGGCGGCGCCATCGCCGTCGCCCTCCTCCGCCGCCTCGACGCCCCGCTCGACGCGCCCACCGCGCTCCTCCTCCTCTTCAACGCATCCGCCGTCGGCGTCCTCTCCGTCTTTGCCTCCGCGGTCCCCATCCTCGTCCGCCAGGGCTACATGGTCGCGCTCGCCGTCATCGTCGCCGCCTGGCTCTCCAGGCTCCCCGAGTGGACCACCTGGATCATGCTCCTCGCCCTCGCCGTCTATGACCTCGTCGCCGTGCTCGCGCCAAGGGGCCCGCTCAGGATGCTTGTGGAGCTCGCCTCCTCCAGGGACGACGAACTCCCGGCGCTCATCTACGAATCACGCCCCACGGTAGGCCCAGTCGAGACTTCCTCCTCCTATGCTCCGGCAATGTGGTCCGAGGAGTCGCAGCACCGCGATTCGGCTGCCCGATCGGGTCCAAACCTGTATGACAGGGTGGGTCAGCAGGATGATTCCGGTCCTGCCATGGTAGAAATGAGGGATCTTGGCTCAACAAGCCGTGACATGGCTACCTCAAATCAAGCTGTAACAGGGCAGACATCAAATCAAGGTGGGAATGCACAGCATGCTGTCATTCAGATCGAGCAGCGCGAGGAGGAAGAAGAGACAGCTCCATTGGTGTCAGCGGCATCTGCCAACCCTACCATCGCCAATGAGGAGCACACACAAATTTCTTCATCAGAACCTCCCGAGGAGGAGTTTGAGATGTTTGAGTCTAGCAGGGGCATCAAGCTGGGACTTGGCGATTTTGTCTTCTACAGTGTGCTTGTGGGGAGGGCTGCCATGTATGATCTCATGACGGTCTATGCGTGCTACCTTGCCATCATCGCTGGGCTTGGCTGCACCCTCATCTTGCTGTCGATATGCAGGCACGCATTGCCCGCACTCCCGATCTCCATCATGCTGGGAGTCGTGTTCTACTTCTTGACGCGGTTGTTGATGGAGCCATTCGTTGTCGGTGCTTCGACCAATTTGGTGATGTTCTGAGTTCTGACTAATGTTCTGTCGTTGTTGTTACATGTGTGTCAAGCTGAAAAGCAACTGTGAACATCATGTGGGAGTGACTACTACTTTGTTGGTCACGTCTTGTAGGTAGACAGTCATGTAGTTATGACTAGGAAATGTCATTGGGACTTTAGACTCTTATAAGGTAGTATCAGTTTTATCTGGGATCAACTAGTCCATGTCTTGTCGTATAGTCAGTTTTATTTCAGTTTCAATTTTTATTCTTGCGTTCTTGTTTTTTTTTTCTCGCGTTCTCCCTTAGATTAGTGATAAAATAAATCTATCAATCTGCCTGCAATTTTCTTTTATTTTATTTTCGTGTCTGGTATTGTTTCTTACATTGTAGTAATAGATAATAGAGTTATCAAGCGAATGTATTCTTTGAAAACCATTTATGGGCAATTCAGGAGTGCAGCACTTGGTAATTTTTGTCTTTCTCATTTGAATCTAGGACTGACCATATTCCTCCTGTCAGCATGAATTGACAAGCTGAGAATATTTGGTTTTGTTTGTCTTTTCTCCTCGTATTCAAATTCAGGAGTGGCGTTTTGAGTGAGTGTCCAGACAAGAGTAACAAAATCAAGCTTTTTGTTCGTTGTAGGTGCTTATTTTACTGCATTGCGCTTTGTGTTGTTTATCATGGACGTTGGAGAGCCAAGCATTTAGCTGTATTTAGTTGTAGTGAGCAGAAGTCCTCGAGAGTCTTTTGTCGTTACCTTGCATGCATGCATACATGCATGCATACATGCATGCATACATACATTCAGTATTCTCCTCAGCGAATCTACTAGGAGTACTTGAGCTGTACATGTTCTTTGGGCGCCTGTCTGTTGTGTGAGACGGCTGGCTCAACGTCATCTGGTTAGGGTATTTGTTTTCGTGCCATTTGACATCTCTTTTCTTATAAAAAAAGCGGAGTTGATGATGATGGTGTGCCTGCCATCCTGTAATATAGACTGTCCGATTTATATCTCACGGATAGGAAGAAAACTATGGCAATTTTGCAAAAAGATACCCACATCCTTCTCCACATTTGCAAATAGGGCCTTTCCTCGTTCATTTTTTCTCTCACAAGATAAACTATTTATACAAATGCATCTTGATGTTACGTGCAACGCACAGGCATCTTGCTAGTATAACTTGATTTGTCACGTCATAACATTTTTGGTGTACATACAATTTGGCCTTTGTTGAGTATCCATCCAGACAGAGTTGCCCATCATTCTATCAGTGTGTGTGACTTCAGGTAATGAAGGGTGTTTGAGACTTGCGTTATGTTTTGGGAGCTCCTAACCGGCGCTCTCAGCACCGGTTCTTGTACTGGCGCCTGAAGGCGATTGGACTGGGCCGCCCAGCAAGATTCAATCGCTACATAGGAAACGCCAAAAAGACAGCGCAAAAATGGTCTTCAGCAAGGGTCGAATTCACGCCGTGACAACACGGAACCAGTAAGACTAACCACCTGACCTACCACGCTCTACTAACCAACTACAGGGACAACTTTCTAAGTACATTTGTACCCCCGCAAACGTTTACTATAGCGCTTTGATTTAAATTTTTTGAAAACATTTTGGAAAAGGTTCACGAATAACAGAAAAGTTCATTTGTTTTGAAAAAAAGTTCATGATTTTGAGAAAAATGTCTAGCGATTTTGAAAAAGGTTCATCCATTTCAAAAAAAAGTTCACAAATCTTGAGAAAAAAGTTCACATATTTGAATAAAGTTCATCAAAATTCAAAAATGGTTCATCGATTCTGAAAAAAGTTCACCAATTTTAAAAAAGTTCATCAATTTTGAAAAATAGTTCATGCATCTGAAAAAGTTCATCAATTTTGAAAAAAAAGTTCACAAAAAAGTGGAAAAAAGTTCATCAAATTTGAAATAAGTTCATCAAAATTGGAAAAAGTTCATCAAAATTCAAAAAAAATTTCATCAAATTTGAAAAATAGTTCATCGAATTTGAACAACAGTTCATCGTAATTCAAAAAAAATTCATCGATTTGAAGAAAACGTCCATGTATTTGCAAACCAATTCATCACACCAAGACAAAGAAAAAAAACGAAAAACTAAAAAAGGGAAAACTAAAAAAGGGAAAAGGAAGAAGAACGAATAACAGAGAAAAAGGTATGTTCCAACCAGGTGTCGTGCGGCGGCCGAGTGGTTTGACTAGCTGTCCTTGATGCGGGATGTGGCTGGTTCGAATCCTAGCGGCAGCCCCCATTTTTTGCAGATTAAGACAGAAAAGAAAACACTTTAGATGGGCCGGCCCAGAGCATCGCGGGGGTGTGCGCCCGTTTGCGCACATGCCTGTAACGGGCGCAATGGGCGCCGTTTAGGAAACGCCTTATGTTTCAGACCTGCTGCTTGACCCTGAGGGAGGGAGGGAGCAGGCCGTGTCTGCCAGGGAGCCGAGCCCGTGCTATGTGGCGGCTCCACCATTCGGGCCGGCCCAGGGTGGCCGGCGGCGGAGCAGTCGCTTCTGGAATTTCCTATTCGCCGCTTACTGCGGCAAGTAGTCGCCGCTTCGCACAGGGCGCAGCTCACCTTGGGCCGGCCCATTTAACTGGTTTCTCTTCGCGATATTAAAAAACCGTGAAAAATGGTCGGAACAGGGATCAAACTAACGACCTCCTATAGAGGTACACGCCGCGGTAGCCATCGCGACCGACTCGTGGATGTAAATGAACAACAAAGCTAAACTTAAAGAAATTGAAAGCGACGATAAAACTTAAAACCAGTTCCTTCTACTGGTTCTTTCTGGTTTTTCTTCACAATCTTATTCTGTTATTTCTTTTTTCTCGTTTTCTTTGTTTTTTCTTTTTTCCTTTTTCTTTTTAAGCTTTTCAAAAACTTCAAATATGGTTTAGAATTTTCAAAAATGTTCTTTTTGTCAAAATTTGTTCATATTTCTGAAATAGTGTTCGCATTTTCAAAATTTTGTTCACAACTTCGAAAAAATTTCCTGATTTTTTTGTTTTCTTTCTATTTCTTCAAAATAAATTCAAAATATTCAAATTTTGTTCCTATTTTTTTTATAAAAAGTTCAGTTTTCGAAAAATGTTCTCAAAATTCAAAATTTGTTCTCGTTACACAAAAAAGTTCAGAACTTTTGAAATGCAGAAAATATACCAGATTTCATAAGATGTTCACGTTTTCATAAAATATTCGCGCTTCCAAATTTGTTTGGGATTTTACAAAATTGTTCTCTGTTTTAAAATTTGTTCTCAAGATTCAAAAAATGTTCGTGATTTAAAAAATTGTTCGCTCTTCCAAATTTGTTGGGGGTTTTTCAAAATTGTTCTCAAGATTAAAAAATGTTTGTGCTTTAAAAACTTGTTCGCTCTTCCAAATTTGTTCGGGATTTTTCAAAATTGTTCTCAAGATTAAAAAATGTTTGTGCTTTAAAAAATTGTTCACACTTCAAAATTTGTTCTCCGTTTCAAAATTTGTTCTCAAGATTCAAAAAATGTTCGTGCTTTAAAAAATTGTTCGCGCTCCCAAATTTGTTCGGGATTTTTCAAAATTGTTCTGAAGATTCAAAAATGTTTTGTGCTTTAAAAAATTGTTCATGCTTCCAAATTTGTTCTCCGTTTCAAAATTTGTTCTCAAGATTCAGAAAATGTTTGTGCTTTAAAGAAATGTCACAAATTCCAGAAATGATTGAGAAACTCAAATTTTGCTCGTTTTCAGAAAATTTGTTTGCGTAATCGTACGTTCAAAATGTTGTTCACTACAGTAACTAATTCCGGTTGAAAAATTAGTTTGCGTAATCGTACGTTCAAAAAAGTTTGTGCTTTTTAAAAATTGTTCCCATTATCAAACTTTTGTTTTCAAGATTCTATAAAGGTTCAGGTTTTCGAAAAAAATTCAGGAATTTTTTAAACAAATCTGTCGAAAAATGTTCACGTCTTTTGTTTTATTTTCTGAAATTTGAAAATATGTCCGAGTTGTTAAAAATCTATCGTATTTTGAAATATTGCTCGTTTGTTAAAAAATCACTATTTCAAAGGAAAGTTTGAATTTTTTTAAAAACTGTCCAGATTCTTCATTGGTATTAGTTCTTATACCAGCACGCTTCATGTTTTAACAACCAACAGTTGATAGGTCTACTGGGTGGCTCCTTTTGAACGCGAGTTGGAGGTCAAGAGGTTGAATCCTGGCAGAAGCGCCCTTTATTTTCGCTATTTTTTCTTTTGAGACGAACATCGCAGCGCTACTGTACAAGCAAACAGGCGCGCCCACTATTGGGCCGGCCCAGTCGGGGTTTCCGTGCGTGCGTCGCGCGATTGTTTGACGCAGAATGCGTCCAATAGGAGCTCTCGGCGCCCCTCCCTACCTATCCCTCCTCCGGCAAACATCGGCGATTGGGAGTAGTCAGCCAGTCCAGCCCAGCGGCGGCGCTGCATCTGTTGTAACTCTGTCGTAGGAGGAACAAAACTGGACGAAGGGGTACATTTGGGAGAGACAATGGGCTGGATTGGGCCACGTTTGCACCTAACAAAAGCCCACTTAGGCCAGAATCTGCACAATGAAAATCGTATCCCTTGCGCATGCCGGGCCAAAATCACTATTTTGACCTTTTGATGAAACTTTAGAGCAATTTGACCCCTGTTTGAAAGTTTAACCAGATGTAACCCTTTTACTACCGCCAAACATTCTAGCAGTAGGATAACGGGTTACCGGTAGGATCAACAATGGGCTATCACCTGGCCGACTAGAGGGTATAATCCTTTTATCCCTTTCTTGTTTATTCCTGTGTTGGCGTACTTGTGGTTTTATGTAGATATATCTAATGTATGTGTAGTACGTGGCTACATAGTTAGATATCAGTATAAAATAATATTGTCAATGCCATGTTCATGATTTATTTTTGAATTAGATTAATCAGAAAATTGCTAATTTACTCAACAAAGGGGAGGCCCAGGACATTGAAGCTGAAGCTGGTTAGGTCGAGGGACATGAGGTCTGGAGTCCGTTAGCAGTCATTTTTTTTCCAGTGTTGACGTATGTTCGACAAAACACATTTGATAAGACGTTAACGTAGTTATGTAAGTAGATGTAGTAATGGGTCCTTATTTGAGATTGGCCCCAGCTCGTTGCACTTCTTGCCATGGCCTAGGATCAGCCCTGATGATGAGGCTGTAGCTGGCTCTTCATGCTATACTTGATTACATGTTGGATGCAACGATGACGAAGGCGGTGCCATTGCAAAAAGGGTTGGACTTGCTGGAGAGGTTGTGCAAATATCATTGTTGAATTAGACTCTAGAGCTTAAGTGGGACTTGTGAGTCAGGCCCTTCTCAATGCTTCAAGGTGTACATGTGCTAAGAATGTCCCAATAGACAAAAAGCCAATGTGGCAAAGCAATTAAAGAGGGAAGAGAGCACTAGACAATGCATGAAGTAGTTTAGTTGCTAAGCAATCAAAACGAAGAAAGCACATCTTCAAAAGCTAAGCACCTATGCATTGAGGAGATCAGTTGATTAGATACATTTAACACCTCTTCTAAGCACCTATGCATGGAGGAGATTAGTTGATAAGATACACTTAACACCTCTTCTAAGCACCAATGCATTGGAAGAGGCCTCAGTAGTGAACATGGGTAGGGTACCACGCTAGGCAGGGTTGACAACTACAAACGAGAAGACGGTGCCACGCAGGTAGGGTTTGACGGGAACACACATCACTTGTTGGATGCAACATGTTGGAAATATTAGCACTCTTTCGACTAATCTAATCCACGAGTAAATAGTAAGCATGGCAATAACGGTATGCATCTCATTGTTGGGGAATGTAGTATTTCAAAAAAAAAAAATCCTACGCACACGCAAGATCCATCTAGGTGATGCATAGCAACGAGAGGGGAGAGTGTTGTCCACGTACCCTTATAGACCGTAAGCGAAAGCGTTATGACAACGCGGTTGATGTAGTCGTACGTCTTCACGATCCGACCAATCCTAGCACCGAAGGTACGGCACTTCCGCGATCTGCACACGTTCAACTCGGTGATATCCCACGAACTCTACATCCAGCTGAGTGTCGAGGGAGAGCTTCGTCAGCACAACGGCGTGATGACGACGATGATGAAGTTACTGACGCAGGGCTTCGCCTAAGCACTACAACGATATGACCGAGGTGGAAATCTATGGAGGGGGGCACCACACACGGCTAAACAATCAACTTCTGTGTTCTAGGGTGCCCCCTCCCCACGTATATAAAGGAGGGAGGGGGAGGCCGGCCGACCCTCTCTAGGCGCGCCAAGGAAGGAGGAGTCCCCCACTACAAAAAAGACACATCCGTGACATTTTGGGACGAACGGATTTTTTTCCTGTCATACTTATGACACTTCTATGACGATAATTGTGAGAAAACCCTGTATCATCATAGATGTGGTGGGGTCCTACTTCTATGACAAAAAATGGGCTTTTCGTCCTGGGAGGGCCGGAGACGCAGCTGCATGACATTCTTTGGACCGTCCATGATGGAAAAAACTGTGGTAGAAGCGAGGGCACGGAAAATATCGGCGAGTCCCCGGTTACGGCGGGTGGTTGGGGGCCGTGCGATGCGCGTTTCTCTCGTACTTACGCGCGTGTGTGCGAGGCGTTGGGCTCTAACTGAACTCGAGCGAGGCATTGGGCTCTAATTGAACCCGAGCGATTGCACTGCAGGATACACGTTATTAAACCCGAGCGATCGATCGATGGTTGTTAACTGAACCTGATCGAGCGATTCCTTCGCTACTGCTGCTAATTGAAGCCGATCGATGCTTCCTCTGGATGAACAGTGAGCATTGCGGGGGGGGGGGGGGAGTGGATGAACAGTTCCCGATGGGGTGGATGAACAGGACCCCGTGGTGTTGCCTCTAGATGAACAGTACCCCGATTGATCGAGTCGGTTGGGGCTGGATGAACAGGACCCCCGTGGAGGGCAGGATGAACAGGACCACCCCATGGAGGGCAGGATGAACAGTAGCTCGTGGAGGGGTGGTTGAACACGAGCCCGTGGAGAGGGCTGGTTGAACAGTAGCCGGTGGAGTAGCGCGCGGTGGAGGCTCGATGAACAGGAGCCCGTGGATGAACAGTCGCAGGTGGAGGCTGGAGGAGGTCGACGGTGGATGAATAGTAGCCCGTGAAGGCTGGGGGGGGGGTCGACGGTGGAGATGAACAGTATCCCGTGGAGTCCCGTTTTGCGGTACGCCACACCCTTCCCGATGAACAGGACCCCCACTTCGACCGTAGCACTCCAACACAAGTCCGTTTCCTCCGTTTTGCTGTACGCCACACCCCTCCCGATCAACAGGACCCCCGTTTTGACCGTAGGAGGTCCGTTTCCTCCGTTTTGCGGTACGCCAGACGCCTCCCAATGAACAGGATCCTGTTTCGAACGTGGCCGGTCGAACACAAGGCCGTTTCCTCCGTTTTACGGTACGGCAGACCTCGTTTCCATCGTCTGTTCCGTCCAAGCCCTCCCGATGAACACGACGACGCATTCCGTTCCGTCCCACCCGGTTGGCTCCCCATGAACACGACGACGACGCTGTTTCTCCGTTCCGACCTAGCCATGTACACGAGCCCTGGCCGTACATATGCGCGAGTAGGTGTTCGAGACCCCGCCCGTATGTACATACGTGGCCGTATTTACTTTCTTGCACCCTGGCCGCTGTACGTACTTGTACATGCTATGTGCGCGCCTCTACTACGACACGTGCGCGCCTCTACATCGACCAGTATGTACGTACACGTTCGCGACCAGAATGACAACGCTACGTACGCTTTGACCAGGTGGGTCCCGACTGTCAGGCACTTCCTTGCGTGCGAAGATGTAGCTGGTGGGTCCCAGCACTCAGGGAGGCGAATTATTTTTTTGCCTGGACGCACTTCCTTGTGTGCGAAGATGTAGCTGGTGGGTCCCAGCAGTCAGGGGGCGAATCGTTTTTTTGCCCGGACGCACTTCCTTGCGTGCGAAGATGTAGCTGGTGGGTCCCAGGAGTCAAGGGAAACGTTTTTTTCGTGAAATACGGTGGCTCGTCCAGTGGGTCCCTGCTGTGAGGTGGAGGAATAATTATTTTGCACGTAATAAGGAGGCACTTCCATGCTGCGGCCGTGGACCCAACTGTCAGCCTCTCCATGTACAATACTTTTCTGATGGAAGTCGTTCCTTGACCACGTTGACCACGCCGCGCCGAGAGCACCAGGGCAGTGGACGACGGCGAGGCCTAGGAAGGGGACGACGCGGAGCCGGGGAATACGCGACAGTGGAAGCCCGCGCGGAGAGGAGTATGAGGTGGTGGACGACGGCGAGGCCCCAGACGGGAACGACTCGAAGATGGGAAGACGCGGTAGTGGAGTCGCAGATTGAGTGGAGGAGAAGAGTTACAACTGGTTCTGGTGCGGCGTGGGGCTGCAGTCGATGGAGAATAACAGAAGGTGTGGAGGGGTGGAGGGATAGCCTGGCCGACAGTGGGATAGCGCTTCGTAGCGATGCATGCTAAGCAGAGCCGCTAGCCGCCGGAGGCTGGACCAGGCAGTCCCGGCGACGCTGGAGGAAGAAGACAAGAGATTGAAGGTGCATGTGTAACACCCCGGATGTAACTTTTCCTATTTGTACTCCAACTCTTGCCGTTTCCGGCGTTAAGTTATATTTATTTCCTCGGGTTCGGGTTTTGTCTCCGTGTGTTGTTGTCGTTGTCATGCATCTCATATCATGTCATCATGTGCATTGCATTTGCATACGTGTTCGTCTCATGCATTCGAGCATTTTTCCCGTTGTCCGTTTTGCATTCCGCGCTTCGTTCTCCTCCGGTGGCCATTTCTAGCTTTCTTTCGTGTGTGGGGATTAAACATTTCTGGATTGGACCGAGACTTGCCAAGCGGCCTTGGTTTACTACCGGTAGACCACCTGTCAAGTTTCGTACCATTTGGACTTCGTTTGATACTCCAACGGTTAACCGAGGGACCGAAAAGGCCTCGTGTGTGTTGCAGCCCAACACCCCTCCAATTTGGCCCAAAACCCACCAAACTTTGCTCCATGTCCTAGAGCGTTCGATCATGATCGCGTGGCCAAAAACCGCACCTCATTTGGACACTCCTAGCTCCCTCTATGCCTATATATAGGTCCTCCCCGAAAATTCCGAATCAAACCCTAACCCTCTCCCTCTCCTCACGCGGCCGGACGAAATCTCGCCGGCCGGACATGTCCGACGCCCCCACCGCGCCACGTGTCACCCACTGACAGGGCGAGCCGCCGCGCCCACATCGCCGCACGGCCGGCTCGCCGAAGCCCGCCGCGGGCCCTCCCGACCCGCACTCCTCACTCCGCCACCGCACCGCCCGAGTGCCCCGCCGCCTTCGCCGCTCTCCCCGCCGCCGGCGAGCTCCGCCGCGGCGAGCTCCCTCACCGTTCGCGCCGCCCGAGCCGGCCCCGCTCTCCCCGCCGCCTTGCCGGTCGCCGGCCTCCGTCACCGCGTCGCCGGCGCCGCCCGCACCGCCCGCCGTCCGCCGCCGTCTTGGCCGCCGGCCGCTGCCGCCCCGCCCGCCGTCCGCCGCTCGCCGGAGACCTCGCCTCGCCGGAGCTTCGGCCGGATCCGATCTGGTCGGGTGGACCAGATCCACTAGTTCAGCGATCCAAACGCCGTCATCTCCGCCCGGATCTCCTCGTCCCGCTTCACCCCGTCCAGTTTCCAGAGGGTATAATTTCACTAAGTCCCGGAGATTTGCAGATTCAAGTGCTCCTATTCGCGGCTCCGTAACTTTGCAACCATAGCTCCGATTCATGCATATAGCATATCAAAATGTTCATCTCAGAGACTACACCATTTCATTCCATTGTATCATTTTCATTTGAGCTCATCTTGATGCCCGAAATGCTGTTAGAAGAGGGCTACTTGAGTTAATTGTCAGATCTGCTACTCCGTTTAGCACTTTTGTCATTTTTGCCATGATTATTGTGTGCATGCTATGACCGTGAGTTCTACATATGTTTTGTTAAGGGTTTTGTCATCTTTCCAGAGGTGCAACCCATGTATTTTTCGGATGTGTGTGGTGACTTGTGCAAGCTTGCAAAGTGGCGCACTTGCTAATTCTGTTTTCAGGGACTTAGTGATTTCACTAAGACCTGGGATTGTTTAGTTCATGATGCCATATGTTCTTGTTGTTTCCTAGTGATCCGTGCCTCTTTTGAGGATGATCAGTAAGGGAGTTTTGTTAATATTGTAGTGATATATCCATCCATGTCTTTGTTTGCAATTATGAAGCACCCTAGCTTGAGTCAATCGAGCTCTACTTTTGCTTCATTGCGAATCTGGGCAGATCGTCAACTTGTTTGTGATTTTGCCGATATTGTTGTTGTTGACCCGTGCACACTATGCCATTGTTCTTGCCATGTCTAGATTGTATTTTGTTCCTTCTTAAGGGATGTATGCTTGTCTTGCCATGACTTGCACCGTGGTGAGTGCATCGAGCTCGTAAACATGCCTTCATGAGTTATGTTTCAGCATGTCCCAGTTTTCACTAAATCTGAAAACTGATTATGTTTTTGCTATGTTTGTGTGCTTGTTAGTATATTTTGTGATCCCTTTTGGCTCAAGGTCACTAAGGGACTTTTGTTAAGCTTGTTGAGTAGCTCCATGCCATGTCTTTCCTTGTCATGTTCAGGTCCTATAGCATATTGTTTTGTTGCTCCGAAGAGGGCTATATGATCTGAAATTCCAGACAAGTGTTAATTTCACTAAGTCTGAGATCTGTTTTACCATTTGCGTTTTTGCCATGCTTGTTTGAACCTCCGTAGCTCAGTGCTAGACTTTTGTTAAGAATCTTGAATGCTTCCCTGCCATGTATTTTGGTGACATGTTTGGGTGCTGTAGCATGTTCATTTCATTGCATTTAGATGCCTACTTGCTGTAAATCGCAGACCGGTGTCATTTTTGAATCGCTTGCCATTTCCAAACCGTAACTCCGATTCCGATGTTCTTTATATCGTTTTCAAGCGATTTCATCTCATCTTTCCAGTGGCACCCTTGTAATTCCAAGTTGAGGCCAGGTTCATGCATTTCCTATCATATCTTGCATTTTGCATCCCGCATCGCATCCCGCATAGCATATCATCGTTGCATCGTCTTGTTTGATCCTTGCACGTGGTTGATTGTATCCTTGTTGCTTGTTTGTCTTGTTTGGGTAGAGCCGGGAGACGAGTTCGCTAACGAGGAGCCCGTTGAGTTTGCTTTTGAGGATCCAGTCAACTCTGACAACTGTGCAGGCAAGATGATCATACCCTCGAAATCACTACTATCTTTGCTATGCTAGTTTGCTCGCTCTTTTGCTATGCCATTGCTACGATGACTACCACTTGCTTGCAAGCCTCCCAAATTGCCATGTCAAACCTCTAACCCACCATTGTCCTAGCAAACCGTTGATTGGCTATGTTACCGCTTTGCTCAGCCTCTCTTATAGCGTTGCTAGTTGCAGGTGAAGATTGGAGGCCGTTCCTTGTTGGAACATCTTTTATTTAATTGTTGGGATATCATTATATTGCTATGTTATCTTAAATGCATCTATATACTTGGTAAAGGGTGGAAGGCTCGGCCTCTCGCCTAGTGTTTTGTTCCACTCTTGCCGCCCTAGTTTCCGTCATATCGGTGTTACGTTCCCGGATTTTGCGTTCCTTACGCGGTTGGGTTATAATGGGAACCCCTTAGTATTTCGCCTTGATTAAAGCTTTTCCAGCAATGCTCAACATTGGTTTTACCATTTGCCACCTAGCCTTTTCTTTCCCTTGGGTTCTGCAGACTCAAGGGTCATCATTATTTTAACCCCCCCGGGCCAGTGCTCCTCTGAGTGTTGGTCCAAACCGTCAGCCGCCGGTGGCTACCAGGGGCAACTCTGGGCTGGCCTACCGGAAGTTTAGACAATCTGAGTGTGCTCTGAGAAAGAGATATGTGCAGCTCTTATCGGGATTTGTCGGCACATTCGGGCGGTGTTGCTGGTCTTGTTTTAACCTGTCGAAGTGTCTTGAGTTACCGAGATACCGAGTCTGATCGGAACGTCTTGGGAGGAGGTCTATTCCTTCGTTGACCGTGAGAGCTTGTCATGGGCTAAGTTGGGACTCCCCTGCAGGGATTTGAACTTTCGAAAGCCGTGCCCGCGGTTATGGGCAGATGGGAATTTGTTAATGTCCGGTTGTAGATACCTTGAACCTTAATTAATTAAAATGAATCAACTGAGTGTGTTACCGTGATGGCCTCTTCTCGGCGGAGTCCGGGAAGTGGACACGGTGTTGGAGTAATGTTTGCGCAGGTTGCTCTCTAGCTTCTCGCTCGCGCTTTGCCTCCTCTTCTCGCCCTCTTTTGCGAACAAGTTAGCCACCATATATGCTAGTCGCTTGCTGCAGCTCCACTTATATTTACCTTGCCATACCTATAAGCTTAAATAGTCTTGATCGCGAGGGTGCGAGATTGCTGAGTCCCTGTGGCTCACAGATTACTATATCACCAGATGCATGGCCTGATGATTCCGCTCCGGGAGACACGTGTGAGCTCAAGTGGGAGTTCAACAAAGACTCTCAACATTACTACGTCTCCTTTCCCGATGATCAGTAGTGGTGCCCAGTTGGGGGTGATTGGGACCGTTGTCACATGTTGGGTTCTCTTTTATTTTGGCGCCGTAGTCGGGCCTTGAGTGAATGGTTGATGTAATGTTATTTGTGTACTTGATTGACGTGGCGAGTGTAAGCCAACTATATTATCTCCCTTTTATTATCATATTACATGGGATGTTGTGAAGATTGCCTAACTTGCGACATATGCCTTCAATGCGATTATGTCTCTAAGTCGTGCCTCGACACGTGGGAGCTATAGTCACATCGAGGGTGTTACAAGTTGGTAATCAGAGCCTTCCCCGACCTTAGGAGCCCCCTTGCTTGATCGTTTTTAGCGGCCGAGTTGTGTCTAGAAAAAAATATTTTGAGTCTTTAGGAATTATATATCGGAGAGATTAGGAATTCTGTTTTACTTCCCAGTCTCCTCATCGCTCTGGTAAGGCATCCTTATGTAGAGTTTTGACTCTTCTCTTCTCAAATTTCACTAAATTTTTTTAGGATCACGCGGGTATCTTGGAATCGTTCCGATGGTTTTATGATGAGAACATTGTCTTGGTGCCTCCTGTCAGGGGTTTAGTGGAAGTGTCCCGGGGAGTTGAGCTCTGAGGTGTTGTCATCATAATTTTATCGTTGCAGTTCTGGAATACCTGAGTTTAGTACGCCGACATCGATATACCTCTTTTATGCAGTTCATTGGTGAGATAACCTCGACGCCACCCAGTACTGGGGCGGGAGTTCGGGAGTATCGCCATAACTTGTATAACGGATGCTTTTCGAAGGTTGAGGTAGATGGTTTCCGAAGGTTTCTTGGTTATGTGTTGAAGGATGGATACAGCTGGATGTAGGATTTGCTAGTTTAGGTGAGATATTATGCTTCCCCTGTATCCCCAACACCTGATTGCATAACCGGAAAGGTTCGGGAGTTTCATAGGTGGGAATTCTAGTAGCTCTAGTTCTTCTTCCACGGATATTGGTTTGAGATTGGGATTTCTTACCGATTATTCGTTCTTGATCCGTACCTTGTTGAATTATTTCTCTACCTTAATTCTACGTGGCTTCTCAATTTATGGACATGTGACCATTTCAAGAGGAATGCATCCGTCCATTTTTTTCGGATGTGAAGACTATATGTTGCAATTTTCATTCCGTTGAATTCAGCTTCAATATTTATCTGTCAATGTGCTAATGGTGGTCAACCTCTTCAGGATGGCTCCTCCAACGCGCACGACTCCGAATCCTGATCCGCCACCACCTCCACCTCCTCCAGAGGCATGGCAAGCTATGATGGCCGCAACCAATGCAAACACACAACTGATCATGCAAATTCTTCAAGAGCACAATCAAGGCAGTCAAGGGAATCAAGGCAGCAATCAGAGTCACTTTGCTACACTCAACCAGTTCCTTACTAACGGGCCAAAGACTTTCAACAATTGTGTTGAGGCAACCGATGCTGACGATTGGCTTGTGGATCTGTGTAAGCATTTCGAGTGCAGTAACATCAGGCCTGTGGACTTTGTTAAGTTCGCTTCCTTCCAACTCAAAGATCAAGCTGCAGAATGGTTCCAGCAGTACAAGGACTCCAGAGGTAGATGTGTTATCACTTGGGATGATTTCCGTCGAGATTTCCGAGCTCATCATATTCCTCAGAGCGTGGTTGAAAGCAAGCGTGAGGAATTCCGCAATCTGAAGCAAGGCTCTTTGTCTATCTATGACTACAACAAGTTGTTTCAGAAGCTCGCCCGCTTTGCCAAGCAGGACGTCCCTGATGAGAAGAGCATGATATATCAGTTCAGGGGTGGTCTCAGAGAAGAAATTCAGCTCGCTCTTGTTCTCTTCGAGCCCTTGAGATACGATGAGTTCTACAACATGGCACTGAAGCAAGAGGCTGCTCAGTTGAGGTGTGATGCTTCCAAGAAGCGAGTCAGAGATGTTACTCCTTCTTCCTCTACTCCAGTGGCCAAGCAGCAGAAGTTTTGGCTTCCTCCTCCTCCGTTCCGTCAGCCGTATCAGCAGAAGAGCAAAGGTGGCAGTGGTTCTTCCCACCCACCCAACCCTGGCTTTCAGAACAAGACTTCGTCTCAAGCTCCAAGATCGAGTGCTCCGTATCACCGTCCGCTTTCAGAGGTCACGTGCAATAAGTGCCAACAGAAGGGTCACTATGTCAACAAGTGTCTCAACCAGAGCCGTCTTCCTCCTCCTCCTCCTGTCAGATCGGCAAGTACAGCTGTGGTCAAGCATAACCCCAAGTACGCCAAGGTCAATATGGTGAATGTAGCCCAGGTAGAGGACTCGTCAGATGTGATTATGGGTAACCTTCCTGTTAACGATGTTCCTGCAAAAGTTCTTTTTGACACTAGTGCATCGCATTGCGTCATTTCCAGACCTTTTGCATCTAAGCATGGGTGGTTTTCTCAAGTTATGCATAAGCCATTAGCAGTCGTCTCTCCGAGTAGATGCTTGCTTGCTAACTACGAAGTTCCGGATATTTCTATCTCGATGGGTGATTTCAAGTTTCTGGCTTCCCCAATGATCCTTGGTAACTCGGATATTGATCTTATTCTCGGAATGGATTGGCTTTCTAAGCACAAGGCTCAGCTTGATTGTGCAGCCAGGCAGATTCAATTGACTCATTCATCTGAGGATGTAATTGTCTTTGCCGCTCGGGATAATACTATCCGTCTGTTTTCTCTCAATGAGAAGGGTGAATTGGATGCCATCTCTCAAATTCCAGTCGTTTGCGAATATCAAGACGTCTTTCCAGAAGAGCTTCCAGGAATGCCTCCGCACCGGCCAGTTGAATTCGTTATTGATCTTGAGCCTGGCACGGAACCTGTGTGCAAACGTCCTTACAAACTCGGACCTGAAGAGTTGAAGGAGCTGAAGAAGCAACTCGATATGCAAGAGAAAATGGGTCTCATCCGGCCTAGTTCTTCTCCGTGGGGTTGTGGTGTTCTTTTTGTGAAGAAGAAGGATGGAATGGACCGACTTTGTGTTGATTACCGTCCAGTGAACAAGAAGACCATCAAGAACAAATACCCACTTCCCAACATCAATGAGCTGTTCGAACAACTCAAAGGTGCCCAAGTATTCTCCAAGCTTGATCTCCGTATGGGTTATCACCAGATTCACATTCGTGAAGAAGATATTCCCAAGACAGCATTCAGAACAAGCTTTGGTTCATATGAATACACTGTCATGTCTTTTGGCCTCGCCAACGCTCCTCCGACGTTCTCTCGCATGATGAACTTCATCTTCAATGCCTACACCAATGACTTCGTTTTGGTCTATCTCGATGACATTCTGGTTTTCTCCAAGAACAAGGAAGATCATGCCAAGCACTTGCGTTTGGTTCTCGATAAGCTCAGGGAACATCAGTTCTACGCCAAGTTCTCCAAGTGTGAATTTTGGCTCGATGAGGTTCTTTATCTTGGTCATATCATCTCTGCCAAGGGCATTGCCATGAATCCTGAGAAGGTGTCTGCAATTGTGAATTGGGAACCTCCTCAGAACGTGAAGCAACTCCGCAGTTTTCTCGGTCTCGCAAGCTATTGTCGAAGATTCGTTGAAAACTTTTCTAAGATCACGAATCCTCTCTCAAATCTTCTTCAGAAGCACGTCAAGTACGTTTGGTCTCCGGAGTGTGATATTGCTTTCAACACTTTGAAAGAGAAATTGATCACTGCTCCAGTTCTTACTCCGCCTGATGAATCCAAACCGTACGAGGTCTTGTGTGATGCCTCTCTCCAAGGTCTTGGCGCAGTATTGATGCAAGAGAATAAAGTTGTTGCTTATACATCTCGCCAGTTGAAAGCTAATGAGAAGAACTACCCCACTCATGATCTCGAGTTGGCGGCAGTTGTGCATGCTCTTTTGACTTGGAGACATCTTCTATTGGGAAGAAAAGTGGACATTTTCACTGATCACAAGAGTCTCAAGTACATCTTCACTCAGCCTAATCTCAACCTCAGGCAAACTCGATGGGTCAAAATGATTCAAGAGTATAATCCGAGTATTGAGTACACTCCAGGCAAGGCTAATGTGATTGCTGACGCACTGAGCAGGAAAGCTTACTGCAACAGTCTGATTCTTAAGCCTTATCAACCCGAGCTTTGTGAAGCTTTCCGCAAACTTAATCTGCAAGTTGTTCCTCAAGGTTTCCTCGCCAACCTTCAAGTCTCTCCCACCTTAGAAGACCAGATTCGCCAAGCCCAGCTTCTTGATGCTATGGTGAAAAAGGTGAAGATTGGGATTGCCAAGAGTCAGTCCAAGTACAAGTGCTACCGCCTTGATGACAATGACACTCTCTTCTTCGAGGATCATATTGTTGTGCCCAAAGGTGAACTTCGTAAAGTGATCATGAACGAGGCTCACAATTCTCTCCTCTCCATCCACCCTGGGAGCACGAAGATGTATCGGGACCTCAAGCAAGCTTATTGGTGGACTCGAATGAAGCGCGAGATCGCTCAATTCGTGAATGAATGTGATGTCTGCAGAAGAGTGAAGGCAGAACACCAAAGGCCAGCAGGTCTCCTCCAACCTCTTGCCATTCCAGAATGGAAGTTTGACCACATTGAAATGGACTTCGTGACTGGGTTTCCAAAGTCCAAGCGTGGCAATGATGCTATATTCGTTGTCATCGACAAACTCACCAAAGTGGCTCACTTTCTGCCTATCAAAGAGTCGATCACTGCAGCTCAATTGGCGGAACTCTATACCTCTCGAATTGTCTCTCTGCACGGTATTCCTCAAGTGATCTCTTCAGACCGTGGCAGCATCTTTACCTCGAAGTTTTGGGATTCTTTTCAGAAGGCCATGGGCACTAACATCCGCTTCAGCACTGCTTTCCATCCTCAAACAAGCGGTCAAGTCGAGCGTGTCAACCAGATTCTTGAAGATATGCTCAGGGCTTGTGTGATCTCCTTCGGCATGAAGTGGGATGATTGTCTTCCTTATGCTGAATTCTCCTACAACAACAGTTTTTAAGCAAGTTCGGGCAAGGCCCCTTTTGAAATTCTGTATGGCAGGAAGTGCCGTACCCCTCTCAACTGGTCTGAAACCGGTGAACGTCAGCTTTTGGGTAATGACTTAATCACAGAAGCAGAGGAAATGTGCAAAGTCATTCGTGATAACCTCAAAGCAGCCTAATCCCGCCAGAAGAGCTACTATGATAGTAAGCACCGTGATTTGGCTTTCGAGATCGGAGATCATGTTTACCTCCGCGTCTCTCCTATGAAAGGTACTCGTCGCTTCGGTATCAAAGGGAAGCTTTCCCCTAGATACGTGGGACCTTTCAAGATTGTCAGCAAGAGAGGCGACCTCGCCTATCAACTCGAGCTTCCTTCAAACTTTGCAAATGTGCATGACGTGTTCCATGTCTCTCAGCTTCGAAAGTGCTTCAAGACTCCTGACCGCACCGTCAACTTCGAGGACATTGAGCTCCAAGAAGATCTCTCCTATCGTGAGCACCCAGTTGCTATTCTTGAAGAGACTGAACGCAAGACTCGCAACAAGTCAATCAAATTTCTCAAAGTCAAGTGGTCACACCATTCCGACCGTGAAGCTACCTGGGAACGCGAGGATCACCTCCGTTCTGAGTACCCGGCGTTCTTTCAGTCCTAGATCTCGGGACGAGATCCTTTCGTAGTGGTGGAGTGTTGTAACACCCCGGATGTAACTTTCCCTATTTGTACTCCAACTCTTGCCGTTTCCGGCGTTAAGTTATATTTATTTCCTCGGGTTCGGGTTTTGTCTCCGTGTGTTGTTGTCGTTGTCATGCATCTCATATCATGTCATCATGTGCATTGCATTTGCATACGTGTTCGTCTCATGCATTCGAGCATTTTTCCCGTTGTCCGTTTTGCATTCCGGCGCTTCGTTCTCCTCCGGTGGCCATTTCTAGCTTTCTTTCACGTGTGGGGATTAAACATTTCCGGATTGGACCGAGACTTGCCAAGCGGCCTTGTTTTACTATCGGTAGACCGCCTATCAAGTTTCGTACAATTTGGACTTCGTTTGATACTCCAACGGTTAATCGAGGGACCGAAAAGGCCTCGTGTCTGTTGCAGCCCAACACCCCTCCAATTTGGCCCAAAACCCACCAAACTCTGCTCCATGTCCTAGAGCGTTCGATCACGATCGCGTGGCCGAAAACCGCACCTCATTTGGACTCTCCTAGCTCCCTCTATGCCTATATATAGGTCCTCCCCGAAAATTCCGAATCAAACCCTAACCCTCTCCCTCTCCTCACGCGGCCGGACGAAATCTCGCCGGCCAGACATGTCCGACGCCCCCACCGCGCCACGTGTCGCCCACTGACAGGGCGAGCCTCCGCGCCCACATCGCCGCACGGCCGGCCCGCCGAAGCCCGCCGCGGGCCCTCCCGGCCCGCACTCCTCACTCCACCACCGCACCGCCCGAGTGCCCCGCCGCCTTCGCCACTCTCCCCGCCGCCGGCGAGCTCCCTCGCCGTTCGCGCCGCCCGAGCCGGCCCCGCTCTCCCCGCCGCCTTGCCGGTCGTCGGCCTCTGCCACCGCGTCGCCGGCGCCGCCCGCACCGCCCGCCGTCCGCCGCCGTCTCGGCCGCCGGCCGCTGCCGTCCCGCCTGCCGTCCGCCGCTCGCCGGAGCTCCGGCCGGATCCGATCTGGTCGGGTGGACCAGATCCACCAGTTCAGCGATCCAAACGTCGTCATCTCCGCCCGGATCTCCTCGTCCCGCTTCACCCCGTCCAGTTTCCAGAGGGTATAATTTCACTAAGTCCCGGAGATTTGTAGATCCAAGTGCTCCTGTTCGCGGCCCCGTAACTTTGCAACCGTAGCTCCGATTCATGCATATAGCATATCAAAATGTTCATCTCAGAGAGTACATCATTTCGTTCCATTGCATCATTTTCATTTGAGCTCATCTTGATGCCCGAAATGCTGTTAGAAGAGGGCTACTTGAGTTAATTGTCAGATCTGCTACTCCGTTTAGCACTTTTGTCATTTTTGCCATGATTATTGTGTGCATGCTATGACCGTAAGTTCTACATATGTTTTGTTAAGAGTTTTGTCATCTTTACTTAGGTGCAACCCATGTATTTTTAGGATGTGTGTGGTGACTTGTGCAAGCTTGCAAAGTGGTGCACTTGCTAATTCTGTTTTCAGGGACTTAGTGATTTCACTAAGACCTGGGATTGTTTAGTTCATGATGCCATATGTTCTTGTTGTTTCCTAGTGATCCGTGCCTCTTTTGATGATGATCAGTAAGGGAGTTTTGTTAATATTGTAGTGATCTATCCATCCATATCTTTGTTTGCAATTATGGAGCACCCTAGCTTGAGTCAATCGAGCTCTACTTTTGCTTCGTTGCGAATCTGGGCAGATCGTCAACTTGTTTGCGATTTTGCCGATGTTGTTGTAGTTGACCCGTGCACCCTATGCCATTGTTCTTGCCATGTCTAGCTTGTATTTTGTTCCTTCTTAAGGGATGTATGCTTGTCTTGCCATGACTTGCACCGTGGTGAGTGCATCGAGCTCGTAAACATGCCTTCGTGAGTTATGTTTCAGCATGTCCCAGTTTTCACTAAGTCTGAAAACTGATTATGTTTTTGCTATGTTCGTGTGCTTGTTAGTATATTTTGTGATCCCTTTTGGCTCAAGGTCACTAAGGGACTTTTGTTAAGCTTATTGAGTAGCTCCATGCCATGTCTTTCCTTGTCATGTTCAGGTCCTGTAGCATGTTGTTTTGTTGCTCCGAAGAGGGCTATATGATCTGAAATTCCAGACAAGAGTTAATTTCACTAAGTGTGAGATCTGTTTTACCATTTGCGTTTTTGCCATGCTTGTTTGAACCTCCTAATGGATGAATTGGCCGTAGCTCAGTGCTAGACTTTTGTTAAGAATCTTGAATGCTTCCCTGCCATGTATTTTGTTGACATGTTTGGGTGCTGTAGCATGTTCATTTCATTGCATTTAGATGCCTACTTGCTGTAAATCGCAGACCGGTGTCATTTTTGAATCGCTTGCCATTTCCAAACCGTAACTCCGATTCCGGCGTTCTTTATATCGTTTTTAAGCGATTTCATCTCATCTTTCCATTGGCACCCTTGGAATTCCAAGTTGAGGCCAGGTTCATGCATTTCCTGTCATATCTTGCATTTTGCATCCCGCATCACATCCCGCATAGCATATCATCGTTGCATCGTCTTGTTTGATCCTTGCACGTGGTTGATTGTATCCTTGTTGCTTGTTTGTCTTGTTTGGGTAGATCCGGGAGACGAGTTCACTAACGAGGAGCCCGTTGAGTTTGCTTTTGAGGATCCAGTCAACTCTGACAACTGTGCAGGCAAGATGATCATACCCTCGAAATCACTACTATCTTTGCTATGCTAGTTTGCTCGCTCTTTTGCTATGCCATTGCTACGATGACTACCACTTGCTTGCAAGCCTCCCAAATTGCCATGTCAAACCTCTAAGCCACCATTGTCCTAGCAAACCGTTGATTGGCTATGTTACCGCTTTGCTCAGCCTCTCTTATAGCGTTGCTAGTTGCAGGTGAAGATTGGAGGCCGTTCCTTGTTGGAACATCTTTTATTTAATTGTTGGGATATCATTATATTGCTATATTATCTTAAATGCATCTATATACTTGGTAAAGGGTGGAAGGCTCGGCCTCTCGCCTAGTGTTTTGTTCCACTCTTGCCGCCCTAGTTTCCGTCATATCGGTGTTATGTTCCCGGATTTTGCGTTCCTTACGCGGTTGGGTTATAATGGGAACCCCTTGGTATTTCGCCTTGATTAAAGCTTTTCCAGCAATGCCCAACATTGGTTTTACCATTTGCCACCTAGCCTTTTCTTTCCCTTGGGTTCTGCAGACTCAAGGGTCATCATTATTTTAACCCCCCCCGGGCCAGTGCTCCTCTGAGTGTTGGTCCAAACCGTCAGCCGCCGGTGGCTACCAGGGGCAACTCTGGGCTGGCCTACCGGAAGTTTAGACAATCTGAGTGTGCCCTGAGAAAGAGATATGTGCAGCTCCTATCGGGATTTGTCGGCACATTCGGGCGGTGTTGCTGGTCTTGTTTTAACCTGTCGAAGTGTCTTGAGTTACCGAGATACCGAGTCTGATCGGAACGTCTTGGGAGGAGGTCTATTCCTTCGTTGACCGTGAGAGCTTGTCATGGGCTAAGTTGGGACTCCCCTGCAGGGATTTGAACTTTCGAAAGTCGTGCCCGCGGTTATGGGCAGATGGGAATTTGTTAATGTCCGGTTGTAGATACCTTGAACCTTAATTAACTAAAATGAATCAACTGAGTGTGTTACCGTGATGGCCTCTTCTCGGCGGAGTCCGGGAAGTGGACACGGTGTTGGAGTAATGTTTGCGCAGGTTGCTCTCTAGCTTCTCGCTCGCGCTTTGCCTCCTCTTCTCGCCCTCTTTTGCGAACAAGTTAGCCACCATATATGCTAGTCGCTTGCTGCAGCTCCACTTATATTTACCTTGCCATACCTATAAGCTTAAATAGTCTTGATCGCGAGGGTGCGAGATTGGTGAGTCCCTGTGGCTCACATATTACTATATCACCAGATGCAGGGCCTGATGATTCCGCTCCGGGAGACGCGTGTGAGCTCAAGTGGGAGTTCGACGAAGACTCTCAACGTTACTACGTCTCCTTTCCCGATGATCAGTAGCGGTGCCCAGTTGGGGGTGATTGGGACCGTTGTCGCATGTTGGGTTCTCTTTTATTTTGGCGTCGTAGTCGGGCCTTGAGTGAATGGTTGATGTAATGTTCTTTGTGTACTTGATTGACGTGGCGAGTGTAAGCCAACTATGTTATCTCCCTTTTATTATCATATTACATGGGATGTTGTGAAGATTGCCTAACTTGCGACATATGCCTTCAATGCGATTATGTCTCTATGTCGTGCCTCAACATGTGGGAGCTATAGTCGCATCGAGGGTGTTACAGCATGCCGACCAAGTTGACAACGCCCTGCGTAGGCTTCGACCTATTGGCCCACATGTTAGCCTGCAAAAATGTGGCATATATTTAACCCATGTTTTCTAGAATGTACAGTCCATTTGCTTGGTCGGGTGAACAAATAATTTCGCGTCAATGCAGCCCATTTATATTATCTAAGAAATCCCAGCCCATCTGCGCTTCCTTCAAATACACATATTAGCTGGGCTCGTTATATATATAATGTTATGTTAGAAGGAGAAATTAATATAAAAAATAAACTGAAGAGGCACATTTTTATATACATAATTAACAAATTAGCGAGTTATTGCTCAAAATAAAAATGAGTGCGTTATTATTACATTGGTCTTTAAAATCTTCGCAAGCTTTTGTATGCAATCACAAGGATTTTCCTTGCCTGTGAGTTAAAAACAACCAGGATTTTCCTTGCCAACTTCTGTTAAACATTTACTTTTATAAGTTAATAACACGTGGGATGTTTTTATAATGTATATATAAGTCTCTATAAAATATACGATAATAGTAATAATATAAATATATAATGTGGTTAAAAAAATACATGGGGCTGCCGATCTTTAAAAAAAAGCCCATAGACCGGTATGGACCTCAAAAAATAAGTTGAAACCACTATCACCCGTATGTCGTGGGCTACACATGTTAAAATACAAAACCTAGGCCTAGCTGATACTTATTCGCCCTCTGGAAAAAATGATACCAGATCCCCGAGCGAACTGGATTATAGAGGGGCCGGCGGCACGACTGAAGAAGCACATCAGGAGTGATTTTTTTCTTTAGTGGATGGCTCTCGATGGCGTTTTTTTACTTGCCTCTGCACCATACAACTTGTATTTTTAGCCTCCCAGTCCGTGGTGGACCAGCGACCCATTTGCTAGGCGGGCCAACCTACAGAAACCAGCACTCGATTTTTCATCAAGCCCCCAAAACAACGCAATACTATGTTTGTTTTGAGGCCGAAAACATTACAGCAGGGGTTGAGCGGGGGAGGAGGCAAGACAGAGTAAAAAGATTAAAAAGAGCTGATGCGCTGTTGCTACCCTAACAAAGCAGTTGCAATTCTTCTCGGGAAGAAGGTGTGCCGTTGACACCCACACGTCACATACCCCACAGTAGGCATACTAACAAGTTCACACACAAGCACAACAGAAAAGGTAAACATTCATATCAAACTCAGGTTCACAAGACACGTTCATATTCATACCCAACATTCACTATCAACAACTCAAAAGATTCATATATACACAAGTTCAGCATGTCTATGGATCCAAATGATTGATAGATCACACAACAATATTCATAGATAATTCACAAAAAGGTTCAGATATACACATGTTCAGTATGTTTATGCATCCAAATGATTGAGATCACAGCCAATATGATCCATGGACGAACTTTAATTACCTAGGGTACAGACTGGTAAATGGTGTTCAGTCGGAGGTACTTCTTGCTAAAATTAATGCTTGTACGAGTAAACTTTCGAGTACATAAGAGGCGGCACAGACAATCTGAACTTTGCTTGTAGGTTTATCTTCAAATAGTGGCCTCGTGCCGAGGGAGGTTTGAGCAACTTGGCCACTACTTTCATCCAACTAGTTTACTGGCTCATCTTGGTCCTGTAGCTCGCCAAAATTCTACATTGCAGACTAGTAAATGGTGTTCAGTCGGAGGTACTTCTTGCTAAAATTAATGCTTCTACGAGTAAACTTTCAAGTACATAAGAGGCAACACAGACAATCTGAACTTTGCTTGTAGGTTTATCCTCAAATAGTGGCCTCATGCCGAGGGAGGTTTGAGCAACTTGGCCACTACTTTCATCCAACTAGTTTACTGGCTCATCTTGGTCCTGTATCTCGCCAAAATTTTACATTGCAGACGAGAAAGGAGGCGGTTGAGAAAATGAACCACCCAAATTTTTTGTGCAGTTCAACTGAAATGGAGCATCCCTGGCATGTAGACTGATAAGTGCCAGATGAATATACACGTCAACCAACTTGTCTGGAATCTTTAGACTCCATGGCATACAGTTCGCTACCATATGTGCAGATAATCAAAAGGCACAAGTTGGGACCAAAGACTGGACTGCGTTTTTCTGGGCTATGCGCTAAGCAATATTTTTGGCGTTCACTCTCCTAATACTTGGAGTTTGACAATTGGTTGATGCCGGTTGATACTCGAATGAATATAGGCACTTCTTCTTGTCAACATCGATGCTTGTCTGAGTGAACTTTGGAGTACATAGCAGCAGCATAAGTACCTGTCCATCTGATCTTTTTATGCAGTTCTACTGAAATCACCTGATGTAATGATTTGCCTGTGAGTTCAGGCTCCAAGTAACTCCTTTATGAAATCGGCAAACAGTAGCACAATACCAAATTACCAATACATATGACAAGCACAATAATCAGGATAAAGACCAGTACCAACCTGTGTGAGGTAGCATATCAATACTATTTCCTTTGACTGGAAGCCGAGATAAGCCAAGCGACTGACAGCAAAGGAAGAATGCAAGCCGAGATTAGCGACTAATAGGAAAGGAAGGAAGCTGTCGAGGCAATGAAGCACCCAAAGTTTTTGTGCAGTTCCACCAAAATCGAGCATCCCTGTTGGCACATATATTGAGAGAGTGAGATTATTGTAATAGTGGGACTAGTTGATGAAACATACACTAACAAATAGAAGCACCCTCATTATCTTAATGGGTAAAGTTAGCATTCCCTCCCTGCTCCACCACATGATTCACCTCATAGACAAACATACACACGTACATGATTCAACATAGGGTGCTACTAAATATTTGTTTAACTCCGACAGGAAAATTAGGAAGCAATAAATTAGTGGTACTTAAGTACTCCTAATTAATTAAGTGGGACAGCAGAAGTGGAAGGGTTCCCTGGAGGATCGTCTCACATGTAAGGTAGTCGTTGCCGGAGCCCTTGAATGGCCTCAACTGAGGCCTCTGGCTTCAGCAGCACTGTTTACTCTTCTTCTTCTTCCTCTTCATGCTCTGTTTCTCAGTCTCCTCACTAGTTGGTGAAACCAAGTACATGATTGGCCTTCTATTTTAGAATTGGTTTTGTCAGTGAGGGAGTACAAGTGTACTAGTAAAAAATAGCATTATTTTCTCATGGCAGTTGCAAAATAGAGATGAACACATGCATTAAATATCATTCTTACCTAAAGGAAGGTTATCGTGCCAATATGGATGATGAGGATTGGAACACAGATCTCCCTTTGTGCAGTTCTACCGAAATGAACCAATTGTTCCATTCTGACATTCCAGTTAAAGCACAAAAATCACTTCTTTTAAGAAGAGTTTTGTGCAGTGCACCAAAAGGTCACAACAGCAACCAGGTGAAATGGATATCCCTGTTTGCACAAAAAGCTACAGAGGAAACTATCAGAGGCTCAAACAATTAGAGGAAAAAACATTTGGCTAAACTTGTCATGGCTTATAACAGTGGCATGGCTTCATTTTTACCAGGGGAATTAGATTAAGAACAACTAAATATTTGGTATAAGGGCATGGGACAATGGGTGCACCAGCAGTCCAACACCATGTACCTAAACAGGGGCATAAAGTGGTGATTCATAGTTTGTTGCCCGGAGAAACAAACATCCAAGAAACATATCTGGGTTGGTCCCATTTTTGTTCACTCTAGCCACCTACTCCTATGCGTGGATAGCAAATCTAGTCCTGGTCATACCACTGTGTACAACGCTACCCCTATATTTCCCTTTTCGATCAAGAGACCGGTTGGATGACCAGTCTGTACTACTTTCACCCCCTTTCCTTCCTGTTTGTACAAGTCCGATATACTACATACTAAATTCCCCCACCCCACTTTATTTTTTGTTTGAACCAAGTACAAGATTCGACTCCATGAAGTGGCTTTACCTCTAATAATAGAAAAAAAGGTGATGTTGGACCATCTGATTGAGAGGGACTGAGAGGTAGAAAATGATGCACATGCAGCGACGTAGCGAGCTGGGGAAGTAGAGCTAAGGCGGTTTCGAAGGAAGATATACCTGAAGGTCGTCGGGATGTGGATAGGTGGGCGGTAGGAGGCCGGATCCGCCCACACTAGGGCAACAACAAAGGGATCGGAGGACCTCTCACGCCGGCGCTCGGCCAGAGATAACGGTGTGGCCGGCAGTGGGTCTCCTCCCTCGCTGTCGACGATGGCCTAAACGCTGCCCCTCCTTGATACGTCTCCAACGTATCTATAATTTTTGATCCTCCATGCTATATTATCTACTGTTTTGGACATTATTGGGCTTTAGTATCCACTTTTATATTATTTTTGGGAATAACCTATTAACCGGAGGCCCAACCCAGAATTGCTGTTTTTGCCTGTTTTAGGGTTTTGAAGAAAAGGAATATCAAACGAAGTCCAAATGGAGTGAAACCTTCGGGAACGTGATTTTCTCAACGAACAAGACCCGGGAGACTTGGACCCTACGTCAAGACACAAAATAGGAGGCCACGAGGTAGGGGGCGCGCCCTCCACCCTCGTGGGCCCCCTGTTGCTCCACCGACGTACTCCTTCCTCGTATATATACCTACGTACCCCCAAACGATAAGATACGGAGCCAAAACCCTAATTCCACCGCCGCAACTTTCTGTATCCTCGAGATCCCATCTTGGGGCCTGTTCCGGAGCTCCACCGGAGGGGGCATCGATCACGGAGGGCTTCTACATCATCACCATAGGCCCTCCGATGAAGTGTGAGTAGTTCATCTCAGACCTATGAGTCCATAGTTATTAGCTAGATGGCTTCTTCTCTCTTTTTGGATCTCAATACAATGTTCTCCCCCTCTCTTGTGGAGAACTATTCGATGTAATCTTCTTTTTGCGGTGTGTTTGTTGAGACCGATGAATTGTGGGTTTATGATCAAGTCTATCTATGAATAATATTTGAATCTTCTCTGAATTCTTTTATGTATGATTGGTTATCTTTGCAAGTCTCTTCGAATTATCAGTTTGGTTTGGCCTACTAGATTGATCTTTCTTGCAATGGGAGAAGTGCTTAGCTTTGGGTTCAATCTTGCGGTGTCCTTTCCCAGTGACAGTAGGGGCAGCAAGGCACGTATTGTATTGTTGCCATCGAGGATAACAAGATGGGTTTTTCATCATATTGCATGAGTCTATCCCTCTACATCATGTCATCTTGCTTAAGGCATTACTCTGTTTTTAACTTAATACTCTAGATGCATGCTGGATAGCGGTCGATGAGTGGAGTAATAGTAGTAGATGCAGGCAGGAGTCGGTCTACTTGTCTCGGACGTGATGTCTATATACATGATCATACCTAGATATTCTCATAACTATGCTCAATTCTGTCAATTGCTCAACAGTAATTCGTTCACCCACCGTAGAATACTTATGCTCTCGAGAGAAGCCACTAGTGAAACCTATGGCCCCTGGGTCTATCTTTATCATATTAATCTCCTACTACCTAGTTATTTCCTTTGCTTTTTTACTTTGCCTTTATTTTACTTTGCATCTTTATCACAAAAATACCAAAAATATTATCTTTATCATATCTATTAGATCTCACTCTCGTAAGTGTCCGTGTAGGGATTTACAACCCCTATTTGTGTTGGTTGCGAGGATTTATTTGTTTTGTGCATGTACGAGGGACTCGCGTGTAGCCTCCTACTTGATTGATACCTTGGTTCTCAAAAACTGAGGGAAATACTTACGCTACTTTGCTGCATCATCCCTTCCTCTTTGGGGAAAACCAACGCAGTGCTCAAGAGGTAGCAAGAAGGATTTCTGGCACCGTTGCCGGGGAGGTCTACGTAAAAGTCAATATACCAAGTACCCATCACATACCCTTATCTCCCGCATTACATTATTTGCCATTTGCCTCTCGTTTTCCTCTCCCCCACTTCACCCTTGCCGTTTTATTCGCCCTCTCTCTGTATCCTCCCTCTCTTTCTCTATTTGCCTAATTTTGCCCGCTTGCTTTTTGTTTGCTTGTGTGTTAGTTGCTTGCTTGTCACGATTTCTCTACCTAAATTTGGTGATCTCCACCTTAAAAGGCTAGAAGAGATCGAAAGTAATGTCAGGAGTTTTATGGTTTTGCAATTTGAACATAATAGTTTCTTCAGAAACGAGCTTAAAGAACAGAAAAGTTTTATGAGTTTTATGAATAAAGAGCTTGATGATATGTCTAAAGAATTCGATGGTTTGAGATCCCAAATTGCTCATCTTGAGAAATTAACTGCTGAAATTTCGGATAAGCATGCTACCTTAGTTAATAAGATGGCCGCTAAACCAGATTGCTATGAAAATAATGATGAAAATATAAAAGTTATTGATGTGTCCCCTATTAAATCTTTGTTTTGCAATATGAATCTTGATAATGATGGGACTGAATATGATCCACCTTTAGCTAGAAGGCGTTCCAAGAATTCGGAATTTGTTGATCTTGATGCTAAAATTGATAAAAGTGGGATTGAAGAAATTAAAACTCTAGATGTTGCTAAACCCACTATTATGGATTTCAAGGAATTTAACTATGAAAATTGCTCTTTGATTGATTGTATTTCCTTGTTACAAACCGTGCTAAATTCTCCTCATGCTTATAGTCAAAATAAAGCGTTTACTAAACATATCGTTGATGCCTTGATGCAATCTTATGAAGAACAACTTGAATTGGAAGTTTCTATCCCTAGAAAGCTTTATGATGAGTGGGAACCAACTATTAAAATTAAAATTAAAGATCATGAATGCTATGCTTTATGTGATTTGGCTGCTAGTGTTTCCACGATTCCAAAGACTTTGTGTGATTTGTTAGGTTTCCGTGATTTTGATGATTGCTCTTTAAACTTGCACCTTGCGGATTCCACTATTAAGAAACCTATGGGAAGAATTAATGAAGTTCTTATTGTTGCAAATAGGAATTATGTGTCCGTAGATTTTATTGTTCTTGACATAGATTGCAATCCTTCATGTCCTATTATTCTTGATAGACCTTTCCTTAGAACGATTGGTGCAATTATTGATATGAAGGAAGGAAATATTAGACTCCAATTTCCATTAAGGAAAGGTATGGAACACTTTCCTAGAAATAAAATTAAATTACCTTATGAATCTATTATGAGAGCCACTTATGCATTGCCTACCAAAGTTGGCAATACCTAGATTTATCCTTACTTGTTATGCCTAGCTAGGGGCGTTAAACGATAGCGCTTGTTGGGAGGCAACCCAATTTTATTTTTTCCTTGATTTTTACTCCTGTTTAGTAATAAATAATTTATCTAGTCTCTGTTTTGGTTGTGTTTTTTGTGTTTAATTAGTGTTTGTGCCAAGTAGAACCGTTGGGAAGACTTGGGGAAAGTCTTGTTATACTTGCTGTAAAAAAACAGAAACTTTAGCGCTCACGAGAACTGCTGCCATTTTTATTTTAAAAGTGATATTTAGTTAATTATTTTTGCAGATGATTAATAGATAAATTCTTACGTCCAGAAATTTAGTTTAGAATTTTTAGGGTTCCAGATCTTGCGCTAGCTACAGATTACTACAGACTGTTCTGTTTTTGACAGATTCTGTTTTTCGTGTGTTGTTTGCTTATTTTGATGAATCTATGGCTAGTAAAATAGTTTATAAACCATAGAGAAGTTGGAATACAGTAGGTATAGCAACAATATAAATAAAAAATGAGTTCATTACAGTACCTTTAAGTGGTCTTTTATTTTCTTTCGCTAACGGAGCTCACGAGATTTTCTACTTTAAATTTTGTGTTGTGAAGTTTTCAAGTTTTGGGTAAAGATTTGATGGATTATGGAACAAGGAGTGGCAAGAGCCTAAGATTGGGGATGCCCATGGCACCCCCACTATAATCTAAGGACACCTAAAAGCCAAAGCTTGGGGATGCCCCAGAAGGCATCCCCTCTTTCGTCTACTTCTATCGGTAACTTTACTTGGAGCTATATTTTTATTCGCCACATGATATGTGTTTTGCTTGGAGCGTCTTGTATGATTTGAGTCTTTAATTTTTAGTTTACCACAATCATCCTTGCTGTACACACCTTTTGAGAGAGCCATACATAATTTGGAATTTGTTAGAATACTCTATGTGCTTCGCTTATATCTTTTGAGTTATATAGTTTTTGCTCTAGTACTTCACTTATATCTTTTAGAGCACAATGGTGGATTTGTTTTATAGAAACTATTGATCTCTCATGCTTCACTTATATTATTTTGAGAGTCTTAATAGCATGGTAATTTGCTTAAAATCCTAATATGCTAGGTATTCAAAGTTAGTAAAATTTTCTTATGAGTGTTTTGAATACTAAGAGAAGTTTGATGCTTGATGATTGTTTTGAGATATGGAGGTAATAATATCAACGTCGTGCTAGTTGAGTAGTTGTGAAATTGAGAAATACTTGTGTTGAAGTTTGCAAGTCCCGTAGCATGCACGTATGGTAAACGTTATGTAACAAATTTGAAACGTGAGGTGTTATTTGATTGTCTTCCTTATGAGTGGCGGTCGGGGACGAGCGATGGTCTTTTCCTACCAATCTATCCCCCTAAGAGCATGCACGTAGTACCGAGGTTCTTAATGACTTGTAGATTTTTGAAATAAGTATGTGTGTTCTTTGTGACTAATGTTGAGTCCATGGATTATACGCACTCTCACCCTTCCATCCTTGCTAGCCTCTTTGGTACCGTGCATCGCCCTTTCTCACATTGAGAGTTGGCGCAAACTTCGCCGGTGCATCCAAACCCCGTGATATGATACGCTATTTCACACATAAACCTCCTTATATCTTCCTCAAAACAGCCACCATACCTACCTATTATGGCATTTCCATATCCATTCCGAGATATATTGCCATGCAACTTTCCACCATTACGTTCATCATGATACATTCATCATTGTCATATTGCTTAGCATGATCATGTAGTTGACATAGTATTTGTGGCAAAGCCACCATTCATAATTCTTTCATACATGTCACTCTTGGTCCATTGCATATCCCGGTACACCGCCGGAGGCATTCATATAGAGTCATACTTTGTTCTAGTATCGAGTTGTAATTCTTGAGTTGTAAATAAATAGAAGTGTGATGATCATCATTAATAGAGCATTGTCCCAAAAAATAAAAATAAAAAGGACAATGCTACTATCCTTTTTTTCCACACTTGTGCTTAAAAGTAGCACCATGATCTTTATGATAGAGAGTCTCTTGTTTTCTCACTTTCATATACTAGTGGGAATTTTTCATTATAGAACTTGGCTTGTATATTCCAACAATGGGCCTCCTCAAGTGCCCTAGGTCTTCGTGAGCAAGCAAGTTGGATGCACACCCACTTAGTTTCTTTTGTTGAGTTTTCATACATTTATAGCTCTAGTGCATCCGTTGCATGGCAATCCCTACTCCTTGCATTAACATCAATCGATGGGCATCTCCATAGCCCATTGATTAGCCTCGTTGATGTGAGACTTTCTCCTTTTTGTCTTCTCCACATAACCCCCCTCATTATATTCTATTCCACCCATAGTGCTATGTCCATGGCTCGCGCTCATATATTGCGTGAAAGTTTATAGGTTTGAGATTACTAAAGTATGAAACAATTGCTTGGCTTGTCATCGGGGTTGTGCATGATGAGATCATTCTTGTGTGACGAAAATGAAACATGACTAAACTATATGATTTTGTAGGGATGAACTTTCTTTGGCCATGTTATTTTGAGAAGACATAATTGCTTAGTTAGTATGCTTGAAGTATTATTATTTTTATGTCAATATGAACTTTTGTCTTGAATCTTTCAGATCTGAATATTCATACCACAATTAAGAAGAATTACATTAAAATTATGCCAAGTAGCACTCCGCATCAAAAATTATGTTTTTATCATTTACCTACTCGAGGACGAGCAGGAATTAAGCTTGGGGATGCTTGATACGTCTCCAACGTATCTATAATTTTTGATTGCTCCATGCTATATTATCTACTATTTTGGACATTATTGGGCTTTATTATCCACTTTTATATTATTTTTGGGACTAACCTATTAACAGGAGGCCCAATCGAGAATTGCTGTTTTTTGCCTGTTTTAGGGTTTCGAAGAAAAGGAATATCAAACGGAATGAAACCTTCGGGAACGTGATTTTCTCAACGAACAAGACCCGTGAGACTTGGACCCTACGTCAAGACACAAAAGAGGAGGCCACGAGGTAGGGGGGCGTGCCTACGCCCCCCCAGGCGCGCCCTCCACCCTCGTGGGCCCCCTGTTGCTCCACCGACGTACTCCTTCCTCCTATATATGCCTACGTACCCCCAAACGATCAGATACGGAGCCAAAACCCTAATTCCACCGCCGCAACTTTCTGTATCCACGAGATCCCATCTTGGGGCCTGTTCCGGAGCTCCGTCGGAGGGGGCATCGATCACGGAGGGCTTCTACATCATCACCATAGCCTCTCCGATGAAGTGTGAGTAGTTCACCTCAGACCTATCGGTCCATAGTTATTAGCTAGATGGTTTCTTCTCTCTTTTTGGATCTCAATACAATGTTCTCCCCCTCTCTTGTGGAGAACTATTCGATGTAATCTTCTTTTTGTGGTGTGTTTGTTGAGACCAATGAATTGTGGGTTTATGATCAAGTCTATCTATGAATAATATTTGAATCTTCTCTGAATTCTTTTATGTATGATTGGTTATCTTTGCAAGTCTCTTCGAATTATCAGTTTGGTTTGGCCTACTAGATTGATCTTTCTTGCAATGGGAGAAGTGCTTAGCTTTGGGTTCAATCTTGCGGTGTCCTTTCCCAGTGACAGTAGGGGCAGCAAGGCACGTATTGTATTGTGCTAATCAAGGATAACAAGATGAGGTTTTCATCATATTGCATGAGTCTATCCCTCTACATCATGTCATCTTGCTTAAGATGTTACTCTGTTTTTAACTTAATACTCTAGATGCATGCTGGATAGCGGTCGATGAGTGGAGTAATAGTAGTAGATGCAGGCAGGAGTCGGTCTACTTGTCTCGGACATGATGCCTATATACATGATCATACCTAGATATTCTCATAACTATGCTCAATTCTGTCAATTGCTCAATAGTAATTCGTTCACCCACCATAGAATATTTATGCTCTCGAGAGAAGCCACTAGTGAAACCTATGGCCCCCGGGTCTATCTTTATCATATTAATATCCTACTACTTAGTTATTTCCTTTGCTTTTTTACGTTGCCTTTATTTTACTTTGCATCTTTATCACAAAAATACCAAAAATATTATCTTTATCATATCTATCAGATCTCACTCTCGTAAGTGGCCGTGTAGGGATTGACAACCCCTATTCGCGTTGGTTGCGAGGATTTATTTGTTTTGTGCAGGTACGAGGGACTCGCGCGTAGCCTCCTACTGGATTAATACATTGGTTCTCAAAAACTGAGGGAAATACTTACGCTACTTTGCTGCATCATCCCTTCCTCTTCGGGGAAAACCAACGCAGTGCTCAAGAGGTAGCACTCCTCCCCTTCACCGACGGAGGGGGATATGTCCGGATCTGTAACCAGCGTGAGGATAGAAAGACAGTGTTTTTCGAAGGGAGAAAGGCAGTGTTACCACCCCTATCTTGTTTAGATCTGGAGAGGATGAGAGCGTGTGAATAGAGCAACCCTAGCAAGCAAGCGCGGAGGCTCCGGCCTATATATACGTAGTGGGGTAGTTTTCCTTTTTCACTCCATCAAAACAATCGTTTAAAATTGTGTACTACGTGCCAGGTCGCCGTTTTTTTAGTTATTGATTGTTTTTTTAAGATAGCTACCCGCTTGTTCCAAGTGGTGTTACGGTGTGCCAGGTCGCACTTTGTATCGTTCAAGTCTGGTACAAGTCCCTCCATTAAATGAACAACCACCCCCTCGTAAAAATTGTGAACAAGCCCACAGCTAAAATTATCGGAAACGTGGGTTGCCCCAACATGCATTATTATTTATATTTTCTACTCCCTCCGTTCCTAAATATAAGTCTTTTTTATTAGCCACACCTAAGACAAGAATTTTTTTATTAGCAGTGAACCCCACATGTCATAGACACAAAAAGTGTGGCAAGATTCCCTTAGGCAAGCCAAAGTGTGTCTAACAATTTGAGCAACTCAAGTTAGGCAAGTGTGGGAAAAATAATGTGGCAACATAAGACAAACATAGTCACAATCCAAACAGCCCTAATTTTTTGTGACATGCATGAAAATTTGGTTAGTTAAATTTGTAGTCAAAATTTGGCAAGGTGCATCAAATCAACACATGCAAGTATCAAAAGGGAAGTCACAACATGCATGCATGTGTTGTACTCCCTCCGTTTCCAAATATAAGTCTTTTTAGAGATTGCAACAAGTGACTACATATGAAGAAAAATATGTCTACATACATCCGTATGTAGTAGTCCATTTGAAATGTGTAAAAAGACTTATATCGAGTGCAGTGCTTTGATGTGTCGCGTCAACTCGTACAAGACCGAGAAGTTTGATTACTACAACGCCCTCTCCCTCGCGGACTGAGCTCCGGTGCCTTAACTGCACCTGCCTTTGGCTACATGACAGGTGGGCCAACCACCTGTTGGGCCCACCTGTCATAGACGCAAAGGCAGGAGCAGTAAGCCAGTGAAGCTACGTCCCTCCCTCGCGCATGAGCGTGGTGGCTGGCAGGACTAGTAGGAGCTTTCGCTACACTCTTCTTGATGGTGGCGAACTTGCGGATGGAGTTGACCATCATGTCGTCCATGCGAGAGGTGAAGCCGGCGTCGGTGAGGGCTACGACGCCAGTGGTCGCCAGCACCGTCTGGAAACGCTGCGCGGTGCGGGGCCGCAGGCCGGTGCCTTGGATGATTTGGCATAGCCGACTGCCGCTCACGACCATCGCCTCCATAGGTGCTTCTGGCTCCTGGTCACTTGGTCTTGGATTGGAGTGAGCAGTGTTGCGCAGAGACTAAGGAGTAGATGGATTGGAATGGTGGGACGCCTTTATATGAGAATCCAAACTCTGTTGCATTCACATCGTCCTGGCTCTATTCTGCTTCTCCAATTAATTCCCTCTGCATGTAGAGTAATTTGAGGATGCATCATTGACCATTCAACGTCTCGGGAACCGCTACCCTCTTCCTCCTTGGCATTCAAGCACCTATGGAGGTGAGGCGACTGCCGCTCACGTCTATCGCGTGTCAGGAGACGTTCCCGTCGACAACGAGGTGCCTATGGTGACTTCGTAAATTTCAAGATGATAGTACTAGTATACTCAATATTGTGCACCGCGACCAAGGCCGAGAGGAAAATGAGAGAACTACGTATTTATTTACGGTGTAGATTCACTCATTTTGCTCCATATGTACTCCGTCTGGTGCAGTCTAGTCACTTGTTGAAATCTCTAGAAAGGCAAATACTCCTTTCTGGTTTACAGGGCTATACTAGCAAGTAGTACTACAATAGTGGGCTCACATAGCAATTTTGTCTCATGCAAGAGCCTGGCTATATGCGTGCTCCAAGGTTCGCAACTGTCATGTTCGGGTTGCACTTGGCTCTTCGCCTCTTCAAGAAGACGAACAATGATGTTACTACTACTGCTTCTACAGTATCGAATCCACTCCTGCATGTTCGAATCCACTGCTGTATGTCCGTCCACCGCGAGCGGGAGGGATAAGCAAAAGCCTGTCCTCGTGTGCGAGCCACCGAGCGCATGGGCGAGGGAGAAGGCGTGTAGTAGTAGTAGTAAAATCAAGCTTCTCCTCGTTGTACAAGTTGATACGACGCATCATAGCACTGGCCCCACATGGTTGCCTCTAAACTTGGCTGAAAGACCCGCAGTGTACAATACTCAATTTGCTACAACCTCTAACATTTACCCCACCACAAATTAAAAAATATATTCCTGTCTTGACTAGATGAGCGTGCAAACTAGAATCACCAGGATGACAGATAGGGCCAGAAGATTATTTTAACCAAAAATATAGCATGGAGCCAACCCCAACGATTTTAGGGCCTGTTTGGTTCCAATAAGTCACCTGACTTATAAGTCAGGTGACTTAAAATCAGTGACTTATAAGTCACGCCTGTTTGGTTGTCATCTGACTTATAAGTCACCTGACCACACCTTCTCACCTTGTTTCTTTATGTAAAGGTGATGGGACCCATGCAAAAGGGGGTGACTTATAAGTTGGGTCTGTTTGGCAAAATAAGTCACTTTTTCACTTTTCGACTTATAAGTTGGTGACTTATTTGGAACCAAACAGGCCCTTAAGCTTACATGTACGGTACACGCTATCCTAGACTACTCTACACATGAAACTGCCACACGGGCATCCAGGCTGCACTTGGCTCTTCGCCTCTTCGGGAAGTCGAACAATGGCCCTGTTTGGATACTCTAACTCAGTTAGAGGTTAGTGTTAAATTCTAACCCAGAACTAACCCAGAACTAACTCTAAACAAAAAGGTGTTTGGATAGCAGGGTTAGATGGAGCGCGGATACGGTGAGGCGCCTTCACGGGCGGTGCAAAAAGGAGGGAGGGAGAGGACAAGAAGCTTCGAGGAAGTGAGGAGGGATCTGCCTCGGGAAGAGCGAGAGAAAAAGGTGTTTTTTAGTGGTCATGAGAAGAACTAACCCAAATAAGCACCTCTTGGGTGGGTCAGATTTTTTGGATGAGTTAGATGCATCTAACCCAAACTAACCCTCTGTTTGGATATTTTTGGGTTAGTTGAGTCCAAACTAACCCAAACTAACTCTAACCCGTGGATTCAAATAGGGCCAATGATGGAGTACTACTGCAGTGGAGGAGTACTACAGTATGCCTCTGGCCATCTGACACCGATTGGACTGCTGCATGTCCACCGCGTACGGGAGGGAGAGCGTGTAGCGAACGAAAGCTTCTCCTAGTCCTGCCAGCCACCACGCTCATGGGCGAGGGAGGGAGGCAGCTTCATTGACTTACTGCTCCTACCTTTGCGTGCATGACAGGTGGGCCCAATAGGTCGGTGGCCCACTTGTCATGCAGCCAAAGACAACTGCGGTGAAGGCAAGAGGGCGTTGTAGTAACCAAACTTCTCGGTCTTGTACGAGTTGACGCAACACATCAAAGCATTGCACTTGATATATTTCAATAATCTGCGTTTACGGATGCATTAATTACAATGCATGCATGCATGCTGTGACTCTCCTTTTGATACTTGCATGTGTTGATTTAATGCACCTTGAAGTAGTATGCATATGTGACGTAAAGCTTTGTAATGCCCCGACCCTAATAAAGCGAGATATGGTTGTGCACGAGGAGGGCGAGATCATGCAGACGGAACATGACCCGACGATGGAGCTCTCTATGGTCTTGATGGACCTCACCTTGCTCCACTGCCCCTTGTGCCTCCACCCCTTGAAGCCTCCAATGTATGAGGTTCGAATACACCTCGTCCATTCGGCCGATCAAGCAAGGTGTAGGTTTCTTGATTGATGTGTTGTTCGATTGATTTGTGCAGTGCAAGGGAGGGCACCTGGCTTGCGCAGACTGCCGCGTCGAGCACCCCGGGAACCAGCGACAGTGCCAGAAGTGCGAGCGTGGCGGTGGCTTCGACGTGCGGAACAAGGCGGTGGATGCCGTCCTCTCCTCTGTGAGGGTGGAGTGCCCGCACGAAGGCTGTGGGCTCTACGTCACTTACCACAAGCTCGCCGATCACCAAAGCATGTGTCCGCTCGCGCCCTGCAAATGCCCTGTGCCCGTCTGTGGCTACGAAGGCTCGCCGCCGGTGCTCTCCCACCACATCAGCACCATGCATCCCATGCTCGTGCACAAGATCCAGTACGGCAAGGTGATGAGGACATAGCCCTGGGGTAGGGTAATAGGCCTGACCTATACGTCCTACCTAAGGTCCTTGCCCTAGAATCAAACAAGTTCAAGAGTAAACAAGGTGGACCCAATAAAGGCGTTGAGCGCAATCCACTCGACCTACCATTCACTCGGAGACTACTTTTTCTTTAAGTCACTCGACTATTCAACCACTCGACCATGTAAAAGACCACTCGACATACAAGAAGACCTAAAGCCATTCTGCACAAGCAACAATCGGGCATTTACTCGTATATTTAATGATCATTCGTAGCACTTTATTACAGACGTTACCTGTAACGCTCTCTCTTTATGAACATTGAACCCTGTGTAACGGAGGGGAGCTGGGGTCCTGGCGCACTCTATATAAGCCACCCCCTCCTCTGGGACAAGGGTTCGCCTCCCCTGTAACTCACGCGCATATAATCCAGTCGACCGCCTCCGGGCTCCGAGACGTAGGGCTGTTACTTCCTCCGAGAAGGGCCTGAACTCGTAAAACTCGCGTGTACAACTCCTCCATAGCTAGGATCTTGCCTCTACATTCCTACCCCCATTCTACTGTCAGACTTAGAACCACGACAGTTGGCGCCCACCTTGGGGCCGGTGTCTTAGTGACTTGTTGGAGAAGTTGCGATTTTTCCAATCCCCATCAACATGGTTTTAGGCGGAGGTTTGGCCGAGGGCCGCGAGATCCGTTCGGCGCGCTCGTATTCGCCGCCGACGACTCTGCTTGGCTCCAAGAAGCGCCACTTGACGTCGAGGCGCTCCCCGTCCGGCGGGCAACGCACTTTTGCGTGTGTGTCCGTGGCGTCCTCCTACGGCAGCCGTCAACTCAGTATCGGTCGGCTCCTATGCTGACCTCCCTCCCTGCAGCCCGCCAGAGCAAACGTTCTGGTCGATCGAGGCTTCAGCGGTGGGTGAGACATGTGGTGGCTCACCAGTCGGCCACCCCCCAAGTCGCGGCAATCGAGCCCGACGAAACTCTATACGGCCTGTTCGACTGGCTCCGTAGAGATTGCATCCGAGTGCGACAACAGCGACCCTGCGGCGGAAGTTTTGATGGTCAATGGACCACACTGTCCTCCTGGCTTCACCCGTGAAGACGGAGGCGATGGGGGTGGCGATCCGTCGCGTGTTCATGAAGAGTACTACCCCGAACCTCTCTCTTCGCAGCGGAGGGAAGAACTTCGCCGCCAGAACATGGATGCGCTTCACACTCCTATCGTTGGAGAAACCCTTGAGGCCTAGGCCTTAGAGGAGGCGCGCCTGGCCAACTTGGCTGAGCGCACTCGACTGGAGAACCTCCAGCGTGCACTCGACGAGCGTGCTCGGCAGCGTATCCCCGAGTCTAGTCGACGCCAACTTTTTCCGCCTCCGACTCAGGTATACCGAACTCCGATCCAGAATCTCGCAGCTACCGCCCGAATAGCGGAGCCAATTCAACCTTCCCAGTCAGAAGCTGGTCGAGGTTTGGTGCAGATCCGGGCTTTGCTCCGAGCAGCGGGAGAGCAGAATACAATAGTATCTCAGTCGCGGAATAGGATCCATAGCAGATCCGTGGTTGCAGACACAGTCCAATAGGCTCACAGCCCGAGATCGCCCCCGAGGCGTGAGGGACGTGGGGTCCAGCGAGATCAGTACAGAAACTGCGAGCAGTATGATCACCGACTCGATCACGATGATCGTCGTCGAGTGCCCACGCCTTCCCCAAGGAGTGGGTCATACGTGCCTCGGTAGCATGATGACAGACGTCCTCACAATGGTGGGCGAAGGATTCCAGCCGACCCCAGGAACCGGGCTTTGATGCGAGATTTATTCTTGTTCAGGGTCTGGTCGACAGAAACAGAGCTCACAGAGAATGCCATGACAGAGATTTTCCAACCAGCAGGAGAGTGCATGTCTCAGGTCCAGAGTGCTTCAGCAGAGCCATCAGGGCTGCGGTGATTCCTCCCAACTTCGGGTTGGCGATTGGAGTCAGTAAGTTCACTTGTGAGTCCAAGCCTGACACTTGGCTTGAGGATTACCGAGTGGCTGTATAGATTGGTGGTGGCAACGATGAAGTTGCCATGAAGCATCTCCCTTTGATGTTAGAGGGCTCGGCCCGAGCGTGGCTGAATCAGTTAGCTCCTGGTAGTGTTTATACTTGGGAAGATCTTGCCCGAGTATTTGTCAGAACATTTGAAGGTACTTGCAAACGGCCAGCAGGGCTGACAGAATTACAGTGTTGCATTCAGAAACCGAATGAAACTCTGAGAGATTATATCCAGAGATGGATCACATTACACTATACAGTGGAGAATGTGTCAGATCACCAAGCAATTTGTGCCTTCAAAGAAGGCGTTAAGTATCGGGAATTGAATCTAAAATTCGGTCGGACAGGAGATATGACTCTGACTCGGATGATGGAGATTGCCACCAAATACGCCAATGGTGAAGAGGAAGACCGACTCCGAAGTGGCAAGCACAAAACAGTTGCCCACGAAACCGGAGGTGGGAACTCCAGTCGGAAGCAGAAGAGCAAAGCTGAGCTAGCTGCTCCTGGAGAAGCCTTAGCCGTGACTCAAGAAAAGTTCAAAGGGAAACCCAAAGGACCGTGGAACCCCAAGAAAGTAAAAGATCAAGATGTAAATGATGTGCTAGATTTACCATGCCACATTCACACCAAGAAAGATGAAGATGGTAATTTCATTTACCCGAAGCATACCACTCGATAGTGTCGACTCCTAATCCAGCAATTCCGAGAGAAACAACCCAAGGAAAAGGAGAAGGAAGTGGACAAAGTTGAGGATGAGGAAGAGGACGATGATGGTTACCCCCACGTCAATTCCACTCTGATGATTTTCGCTGATGTTGAGAGTAAGAGTCGACTGAAAGTCATCAACAGAGAAGTGAACATGGTCGCCCCAGTGACACCCAGTTATTTGAAGTGGTCTCAGACTGCCATTACATTCGACCAGTCCGATCACCTAGCGCACATAGCCACCCCTGGGAGGCAAGCGCTGGTGGTCAATCCAGTAGTCGAAGGCACTCGATTGACTAAGGTTCTGATGGATGGTGGCAGTGGTCTGAATATAATGTATGCAGAGACGTTGAAAGGAATGGGCATTCCGATGTCCAGACTCAGTGAAAGCAATATGAGTTTCCATGGAGTTATTCCTGGCAAGAAGGCTATGTCACTCGGCCAGATCGCCCTTGATGTAGTTTTCGGTGATTCCAAGAATTACCGCAAAGAAAAGTTGACATTTGAAGTTGTGGATTTCCAGAGTGCTTATCATGCTATTCTGGACAGGCCAGCTTATGCATGTTTTATGGCTCGACCATGTTACATGTACCTCAAATTGAAGATGCCTCGTCCTAAAGGGGTGATCACTATCACTGGCAATCGGAAGAAGGCAGAAGAGTGCTTCCAGAAGGGCTCAAAGACCGCCGATGCACAGATGGCAGTAGTGGAGTTGCAGGAGTATCAAAAAATGCAGATCCGAGTGATTTGTTGCGAGCTAAGAAGCCTGCCATAGATTCAGCATTCCAGTCGTCTGGTGAAACGAAGCCAATTCATATTCACCCAACGGATCCCAATGCTGCTCCGACTCACATTTCAACAACGCTGGACTCCAAATAGGAAGAAGTGCTCATCCAGTTCCTCCGTGAGAACTGGGACATCTTTGCATGGAAACCTTCTGACATGCCAGGTGTTCCCAGGGGACTGGCTAAGCATCGTTTGCGAGTCGACCCAAAGGTGAAACCAGTCAAAGAACATCTTCAACGGTCCGCTGTACAGAAGAGAAAGGAAATCGGTGAAGAAGTGGCTCGGCTTCTAGCAGTTGAGTTTACTCGAGAGATTTACCACTCTGACTGGTTAGCTAATGTTGTCATGGTCCCAAAGAAGGACGACTCACTTCGCATGTGCATTGACTTCAAACATATCAATCGGGCCTGCCCGAAAGATCACTTTCCTCTCCCTCGCATCGACCAAATAGTCGACTCGACTGCGGGGTGTGAGCGTTTGTCCTTTTTGGACGCTTATTCCGGGTATCATCAGATCCGTCTGTATGGACCCGATGAGATAAAAACAGCTTTCATCACCCCATTTGGGTGCTTCTGTTATGTCACTATGCCATTCGGCTTGAAGAACGCTGGAGCCACATTCATGCGGATGATTCAGAAGTGTTTACTCACTCAGATCAGTCGGAATGTGGAAGCATACATGGATGACATTGTGGTCAAGTCACGTAAAGGTTCCGACCTACTGGCTGACCTTGCTGAAACCTTTGCCAACCTTAGAAGGTATGATATCAAGCTTAATCCATCAAAGTGCATGTTTGGAGTTCGAGGCGGAAAATTACTCGGTTTTCTCGTTTCCGAACGAGGGATCGACGCTAACCCAGAGAAAGTGGGTGCCATACTCTGGATGAAATGCCCTGTGCGTGTGCATGATGTCCAGAAGCTTACTGGTTGTTTGGCCGCCCTAAGTCGATTCATTTCTCGCCTCGGTGAAAAGGCACTGCCTCTTTACCGACTGATGAAGAAGTCAGATAAGTTCGAGTGGACTCCTGAAGCTGATGCAACATTTGCAGAGCTTAAAGCCCTGCTTTCCACCCAACTGGTGCTTGCTGCTCCAACCAGCAAAGAGCCTTTTCTGCTTTACATTGCAGCCATTGGACAAGTCGTCAGTACAGTACTTACGGTCGAGCGGGAAGAAGAAGGAAAAGCTTACAAAGTTCAGCGCCCAATATACTATGTCTCTAAAGTTTTGACTCCATCAAAGCAAAGATATCCACATTATTAGAAGCTTGTTTATGGGATTTATATGACTACGAAGAAGGTTGCACATTACTTCTCTGACCACTCCATTATAGTCGTCAGCGATGCTCCATTATCAGAGATTCTGAACAACAGAGATACAACTGGTCGAGTGGCAAAGTGGGCGATTGAACTCCTTCCCTTAGATATCAAGTTCATGGAAAAAAACCTATCAAGTCCCAAGCAATAGCGGATTTCCTCGCTGAGTGGATCGAACAACAACTGCCGACTCAAGTTCACTCGGAGCACTGGACCATGTTCTTTGATGGTTCCAAGATGCTGAATGGTTCCGGCGCTGGGGTAGTACCGGTATCCCCCCGAGGAGACAAGCTCAGATATGTCCTCCAGATTCACTTTGATTCCTCCAATAACAAAGCAGAATATGAAGCACTCTTGTATGGGTTATGTATGGCCATCTCACTCGGTGCCCATCGCCTCATGGTCTATGGCGACTTAGATTTGGTAGTCAATCAAGTGATGAAGGAGTGGGACGTCAGAAGCCCAGCCATGACTGGCTACTACAACGCGGTGAGGAAGTTGGAAAAGAAGTTTGAGGGGTTAGAGCTCCATCATATACCCCGACTGAAAAATCAAGCAGCCGATGATTTAGCAAAGATAGGCTACAAGAGAGAAGCCATTCCCAGTAATGTGTTCCTGGAGCATATTCATGCCCCTTCAGTCCAAGAAGATCCCTTCACTGAAGAGCCCCCACAGCCAAAGAGTGCCACCGATCCGACTGAAGTCGAGATTCCAGCCATGGTCGACCTAATCATGGATATTTTGGGTATTACTCCCGACTGGACAGTGTCGTACATTGCGTATATCCTTAGGAAGGAACTCCCAAAGGATGAAGAAGAGGCCCGACAGATCGTCCGTCAATCCAAAGCCTTTACTGTGATAAGAGGACAGCTGTTCAGGAAAAGTGTAACCGGAGTCAGCCAGAAATGCATAACCCCGGAAGAAGGTCTAGCGATCCTCAACGACATCCACTCAGGGACCTGTGGCCACCTTGCGTCCTCTAGGACCATTGTGTCTAAAGCATACCGAGCTAGATTTTATTGGCCACGAGCAAATGAAATGGCAAAAGATATAGTCGACAGATGTCCCACAAACCTGCATCAGCCCTAAAGACCATTCCACTCGTCTGGCCCTTTGCTGTTTGGGGATTATATATGGTTGGACCGCTGAGGACTGGTAGGAGCGGCTTCACTCAGGTGCTTGTAGTAGTCGACAAGTTCACCAAGTGGATTGAAGCCAAGCCTATCAAGAATCTGGAGACTAGTACTGCCGTCAGCTTCATCAGAGAATTGACGTTCAGATACAGAGTTCCATACATCATCATCACTGACAATGGATCGAACTTCGATTCAGACGAGTTCAGAGCCTTCTGCGCCTCCCAAGGCACACGAGTCGACTATGCTTCAGTCGCCCATCCCCAGTCGAATGGACAAGCAGAGAGAGCAAATGGCCTGATTCTCAAAGGATTGAAACCCCGACTGATGCGAGACCTCAAGCATGTAGCGGGCGCCTGGGTTGATGAACTTCCATCAGTTCTTTGGGGATTGAGGACAGCTCCCAATCGGTCGACTGGCCGAACTCCATTCTTCTTGGTCTACGGAGCTGAAGCTGTTCTACCGAGTGACTTGCTTCATAATGCACCACGAGTCGAGCTCTTCTCTGAAGATGAAGTAGAACAAGCTCGGCAGGACGCAGTCGACCTCCTAGAGGAGGAAAGAGAGATGGACTTGATCCGGTCGACCATTTATCAGCAAGACTTGCGTCAATTCCACGCTAGAAATGTGAAAGGTCGAGCCTTTCAAGAGGGAGACTTGGTTCTTCGAGTGGATCAGCAGAAACCACACAAGCTCGCTCCTGCTTGGGAAGGCCCCTTCATTGTCACCAGAGTGCTCCACAACATAGCATACCACCTTTACAATGTCGAGCATAAGAAGGACGAGCCACGGGCTTGGAATGCGAAGTTGCTCCGCCCCTTTTACACTTAAGTACTCATCCGAATAAAATGTAATAAGAAATACCTTTGTAATTTGCTTATCAAAGACAAGAGCTTTACAGTCCTCGTAAACGATTGTTGTTGCTTTTATTTGCATCTGAAATCCCCCCGTGGGTGACTTAGCTGCGAATCCATTTCGCCTAACTTTAAAAGAAAATCCTACCGAGTGGTGAGCAAGCCTCCCACTCGGAGGCTTAGCCGCGAATCTATTTCACCTAAGTTTAAAATATCCTACCAAGTGGTGAGCAACCCTCCCACTCAGGGGCTTAGCTGCAGTCCAGTACTCGCCTAAATTTGTAAAATCCTACCGAGTGGTGAGCAAGCCTCCCACTCGGAGGCATAGCTGCAGTCAGTACTCGCCTAAGTTTGTAAAATCCTACCGAGTGGTGAGCAACCCTCCCACTCGGGGGCTTAGCTGCAGTCCAGTACTCGCCTAAGTTTAAAAGAAAATCCTACCGAGTGGTGAGCAAGCCTCCCACTCGAAGGCTTAGCTGCAATCTAGTACTCGCCTAAGTTTAAAAAATCCTACCGAGTGGTGAGCACCCCTCCCACTCGGGGGGCTTAGCTGCAGTCCAGTACTCACCTAAGTTTAAAAAATCCTACCGAGTGGTGAGCAACCCTCCCACTCGGGGGCTTAGCTGCAGTCCAGTACTCGCCTAAGTTTAAAAAATCCTACCGAGTGGTGAGCAACCCTCCCACTCGGGGGCTTAGCTGCAGTCGAGTACTCGCCTAAGTTTATAAAATCCTACCGAGTGGTGAGCAACCCTCCCACTCGGGGGCTTAGCTGCAGTCCAGTACTAGGCTAAGTTTATAAAATCCTACCGAGTGGTGAGCAACCCTCCCACTCGGAGGCTTAGCTCCAGTCCAGTACTCGCCTAAGGTTAAAAAATCTTACCGAGTGGTGAGCAACCCTCCCACTCGGGGGGCTTAGGTGCAGTCCAGTACTCGCCTAAGTTTAAAAAATCCGTCCTTATCCGCAAGAACGACGAGGTGCAGGTCGACTGCAACCTTCTCCTTCGGAACTGCGCCACAAATACAACGTGCACTCCATCACCATCCGCAAGGACGATGAGGTGCAGGTCGACTGCAACCTTCTCCTTCGGAACTGCGCCAAAAATACAACATGCGCTCCATCACCATCCGCAAGGATGATGAGGTGCAGGTCGACTACAACCTTCTCCTTTGGAGCTGCGCCACAAGTACAACATACGCTCCATCCCTATCTATAAGGGCGACGAGGTGCAGGTCGACCGCGACCTTCTTCTCCGAGCTACGCCACAAATACAACATGCACTCCATCCCTGTCCACAGGGACGACGAGGCGCAGGTCGATTGAAGTCTCCACTTCAGGGCTACATCTCAAAGAGCAAATTCCACGCGAAGGCAAATACAAGAATATTTGGAAATAAACCAAGTTCAGATAGATCCTAAAAGTTCCAGACGATGGATCAAAAGTATTCGAGCATCAAGCCCGAAGGAGTTTAACGGTTACACAATCACTCGGCATTCCGAGGCAAATAAAGGTGGAGCATAACGTTTTTCGGTCACGCGTCAGGAGAAGGACTGGCTGGGTCGCAGAAATTGTCAAGGTCTATGCTGTCTGCAATGCGAGTGGCGGCTTCAAGGAAAGTGTCCATGAAGGACTGGAAAGTGTGTCTCTTGGTGTTAGCATCCTTGAGTTCCGCCAGCTTGTCTTCTTTGACGTCTTTGCAGTGCACTCGGACCAAGGACAACGCGACATCAGCGCCACAACAAGCGGATGACTTCTTCCATTCTTGCACTCGGTCGGGGATTTGATTCAGTCAAGCCATCAGGGACTCAAGATCTTGGGATAGTTCCGCCTGAGGCCAGAGTTGAGCATCAACCCGAGTCATCGCCGCTTTCAGGCGGGCAAGATAAGTAACCGCGATGTCCATGCGAGATTCCAACCGCAGCACATTCATCGCAACATCATCCTTGACTGGACAGTTTATGGAGTCCAGTTTCACTTCAAAGTCTTGACAAAACTCTGCATAGTTGAGTGAATGGTGAGTCGATGATATAATTAGACTTGACAGTCGACAGAAACAAGTCAGTCAACCATCAGTACCTTCAAGGTTTAAGACCAGCTTTGCAGCAAGCTGGCCCAGATAAGAGTCCAACTTGCCCTTCTTAACTTTGAGGCTCCCAAGCTCTTCAGTCAGCTTGTCCTTGTCCTTCTTCAGTCGCTCGACCTCCCGATTGGCATCAGAAACAACAGTCTTTAGTTTGGAATTCTCTTCTTCTAGCTTGCCGACCGAAGCAAGCTTCTTGTCGGCAAGCGCAGTTTTCTCTCACGCTTCCTTCTGTGCAGCAGCAAGATCCAGATCCTTCTTCTCCAAAGTCTGCTTCATTTTCTCTAAAGAAATAACACTCTTCAGACGAGCTTGGAGTTGACGGTTTTCACTATGTACATCTGCTCGAGTGGAGTCACTCGGTTAAAAAAAACGGAAAGGAAAAGTGTCAGTAACAGTAAGATAAACAGTTCATGATCGGTTACCTCCCATAGCAGCTACTTCATCACGAGCAGTCTTGAGATTCTTTTTGGCCAGTTCTAGATCAAGGTTGAGGCTAATTTGTTGCTGGTTCAGTGTAGAGATTTGAGCACCGAGATCACAAGATTTCTGCGGCCAACACGTAAGACTTGTCAGTCGATTGAAACGAAAGACATCACTGCGACAGCTACTCCAAGACTACCATCGAAAAAAAGAAGAGAGGTTCAGATTCTTAGACCATAGTCGACTGCCCGTAGTCAACTATGGTCTTGGGGACTACACCTAGTTGGTGCACTTAGCGTGCCCCCACTGGTTTTAATTCCACTCGGCATGGTCCGCCCAGCGCGAGTTGTAAAAAAGAAAGTTCAGATTCTCAGACCACAGTCGACTGCCCGCGGTCAACTATGGTCTCGGGCACTACACCTAGTGGGTGCACTCAGAGTGCCCCCACTAGTTCAAAGATTCAGCTTGAGTCGATCCAAAGTAACTTATACAATTTCAAAACAGCCACACCCCAGTGGGTGATCAGACGAGAGATACGACCAACTAACCAGGACATTGGTTTGCAGAGCAGCTCCGGCATTGAAGGCCACCTGGCTGGCCTCATGCACCACTTTCATTTGCCCCATCACAAGATTTAACTAAAGAAGAGCTTCCTTGGCAGCAGTCGATGGGTCGTCCGGAGTCTGATACGCAGTAAAAAGTGATGCTGGCAGAGCAGTCGAAGCAGCCGCAGGATCTGAAGCATGGAGTTGTATTGGGGCAGCAGAAGTCTGAGCAGCTGATCCTGATGGACAACCAGTTGACAGCGGGACAGCGAAGGTGACGTTGGTTCGAGCCGGATCTGTCGATTGCTCGACTGCCGCCCCAGGCGTCACGGTCGACTGAAGAACCTGGACCTCAGGCGCTTTCCCGCCCAGGTCCTTGTCTTTCCTCCTCCTCCCCCTTAGTGGTACTTCTTCTTCATCATCCAGGAGCACAACAACGTCCCGTGGAACTGCAATAAACAGAGAAAGTCGTACAGATAGCTGACAAACAATCCAGTCATCCAAATAAATTCGAATCGGGTAGACTTACTGGCTTTGGAGGTAGCTGCGTCGTCGGTTTCCTTGTCGACCAGATTCTTGTCAATTTCCATGTCAGTCGCAGCTGAGGTCGGGCTGTAAAGGTTCATCATCCACTCAGTCAGAACAAAAAAGTCAGTCGGAACAAGAAAACACAGGAAGAACATTTACCCAGAAGCAACATGAACGTCCATCTTGATTCTAGGCAAGGTCTTCTGAGCCTTCGAAGGATTGACCTTGGGCTGCTTGGTGACCTTCTCAGCAAATTCTGGAGTCGGAGACCGAGCGCGTTTTTGAGATGGAGCACTCGACACCACAGCTTTACTGCGCCTGCCCACGGGATCATGGTGCTGCTTGGTTCGACGTTCAGAACGAGGCGGTGAGTCAGCTACTTCCTCATTGCCCGACTCATCACTCTCATCTTCATCATCGTCGGCTGGTGACTCCCACTCGCTGCTCTCCTCCGCACTGTCCTCGCCCTCTTGGTCTTGCTCCAAAGCTTGTTCACCATTGAGCATTGAATACATCTCCGTGTAAATCTACAAAACAAGGAGCCGACTGCAAGTCAGTCGGATCAACAAACAGTCGGAAAACATGTCTAAATGCTCGGTTAAAATGGCCAAACCTTGTCTGGTTGGTTTCTGTCGCTAAAAGGGTTAACTCTCCTGGCGCCCCTGGGGTTCTCCTTGTTCCCGGTGATACCCCTCAGCCACTCAGCCACTATTTTGGCCACCACCTCCTCCGGATGAACCCGAGCGGTGTCACCAGCCCCGGAGTACATCCACATGGAGTGGTCACGAGCTTGGAGTGGTTGGAGGCGCCGACCGAGGAACACCTCTAGTAGATCCATGCCAGTGACACCTTCGTTGATCAACTGAACCACTCTCTCGACGAGCATGCCTGTCTCCACCTTCTCCGCGGCAGTCACTTTCAACGAAGATGGTGTTTGAACACGATCAAAAGAGAAAGGGGGAAGTCCAGTCGACTGGCCTGGTGTCACGATGTCCTGGCGGTAGAACCAGGTCGAATGCCAGCCCCTGACCGACTCCGGAAGAGTCATCGAGGGAAAAGAACTTCTTTTCCTCTTCTGAATACCCAGACCCCCACACATCTGGATAACATGGGTTTTCTCGTCGTTCGAGTTCACTTTCTTCACTGTTTGGGAGCTTGAAAAGACCCCAGTGTGATCGACACCCCAGGAAATTCTCGCACATGGATACAAACGCAGCAAGATACGTGATGATGTTGGGAGTAAAATGATGGAGTTGGGCCCCAAAGAAATTCAAGAAGCCCCGAAAGAAGGGGTGTGGAGGAAGAGAGAAGCCACGGTCGACATGGGTGGCGAGCAGAACGCACTCACCCGGTTGCGGTTGCGGTTCCGTTTCCCCCTCCGGCAGCCGCGCAGACTTGTGGACGGTCAGCCCTAACTCGGCCATATCGTCCAAGTCCTCCTGTCGAAGTGAAGATCGGATCCAATCTCCCTGGATCCAACCCGGCGGCAGTCCCGAGTGCGATGAAGACCCCTGATTCGTCTTCCTGCTTTTCGCCGCCCCCGTCACCTTCTTCGCGCGTTCCAGCGCCGCCATTCTCTCCTTCCCCATGGCGGCGGAGCGGTGGTGTCGAGAGTGGAGAAGCCGGATGGGGTGAAGGAGCAAGAGGAAGAAGAAGGAGAATGGGCACGCATAGTGCAGACGCCTCGGTCTCGCCGCTTTTAAAGGCCCACTTCCGAGTGGATGACGCGTGGGTCCGGGCGATCCTGTCAAATCCCTCAAACAGTCACGCACGGGATACGTGGCGAAAAAGGTGGTGCGGAAATCAAAATGCCCTGTCTATCCACTCCGCTTACCACAACATGTTCCGTCTGGCGCGCTCCTACCAAAATTTCGAATCCCGTGAAATCCGGGATCCTCGGCAATTGATCATGCCAAAGATTTTGCATCAAAGATGACACTCGACATGCGACGTTATAAAAACCAATCGGTAATTGTTGAATTGATCAAGGCGACTGAAACGAAGCCGAAAGTTCCAACACTGGCCTCCATTCAGAGATGAATTCTTGAGAAAGGCAAGAGTCAAGGCAAGATCAACTTCAACCTTCTTTTCACTCAGACCTCAATCCATTTAGGGGCTAATGATGAGGACATAGACCTTGGTAGGGTAATAGGCCTGACCTATACGTCCTACCTAAGGTCCTTGCCCTAGAAGCAAAGAAGTTTAAGAGTAAACAAGGTGGACCCAATAAAGGCGTCGAGCGCAATCCACTCGACCTACCATTCACTCGGAGACTACTTCTTCTTTAAGTCACTCGACTATTCAACCACTCGACCATGTAAAAGACCACTCAACATACAAGAATACCTAAAGCCGTTCTGCACAAGTAACGGACGGGCATTTACTCGTATATTTGATGATCATTCATAGCACTTTATTACATACGTTACCTGTAATGCTCTCTCTTTATGAACATTGAACCCTGTGTAATGGAGGGGAGCTAGGGTCCTATCGCACTCTATATAAGCCACCCCCTCCTCTGGGACAAGGGTTCGCACCCCCTATAACTCACACGCATACAATCTAGTCGACCGCCTTCGGGCTCCGAGATGTAGGGCTATTACTCCCTCCGAGAAGGGCCTGAACTCGTAAAACTCGCATGTACAACTCCTTCATAGCTAGGATCTTGCCTATACATTCCTACCCCCCATTCTACTGTCAGACTTAGAACCACGACACAAGGCGCTCTAGCTGCAAGTGCCACTGTCGGAGCCACGGCTCTTGCTATTCGTGAAGGAGGACGGTCACGTGTTTTTCTTGGTCGGCGCCATGCTCGACATCGGCGCGCCTATCGCCGTGTCAGTCGTCTGCATCAGAGCGGGGGCGTCCCCACTACCGCACTACATGGCCAAGCTGTGGGCGAACGGCCCACCGGGGGAGCCCAAAGGTAGGACCAATGCCATCAAGGTGGAAATGGAGGTGACAAGCAGCAGGGATCCCGGGGACGTCGCCATGCAGGAGCTGACCTTCTTCATAGTTTCGTCCAAGCTGCTGGTCGGGGCTAAGCTGGTGTCCCTCCACATTCAGATTGACAAGCTCATGTCCTAAATGATTCTACAGTGCCTTCTGTTTATCTTTGTAATATGCTAATATAGGGTTTAGCTCGGTCTACTTTAGCTTAAGAGATGGTGGGCTTTGGTGGCGATGCAGCAATTACCTCGACATCAGATCAGCAGTGAAAGTAATTTCGAACACTCGAATGGATATTTTGTGTCTGTTGGATATAAAGATCCTTTGGGTAAGAAGTAACGGCTTATATGCTTTTTTTCGAAACAGAACAGAATTTTTGTTGACATGCACTAATATTTTCGAAATGGACGCCGGGCTGTAGCTAGAAGGGCGGTTGGGACGCAGCATCGGCCCATACCGTGGTGACCCCCGATTGGGACGCACCGACTGTGGATTTTCTCCCTCGCCAATGTCGACCACGTCTATGCAGAACATTGTTCCCTTCCCCCAGCTGCGGGATCAGGCCGGATATGTGACCAGCGGTGTGGCCACCGTCGTTCTATGCTTGTGAAGAGAGCAACCCAAGCAAATTAGGCTTGTAACTTAGGCTCCTGCTAGTGTATATATAGTGGTTTTCTTTTTCTCTCCATATCAACCATTTTATATTGCGTACGTGTCATTGAAGAGTGAAATGATGGTTTCTTCTTCCGACTAACTTACTGTGTGATTTGACTGCTCCTTTAGTGGCCCCTACAAATACCCCCCCTACATGTATGCAAAAGTCACACGTACACATGGACGCAAAAACGCGCCCGACGCCCTAATGCATGCATGTCCGAGCACACGACGGAACACACACGATCACGCTCAAGTGCTCAACCTACACGTGCATGCACACACATACTCAGCCAGGGTGAGCTAGTGACCGTATAAACACCGGAAAATGTATATATTGAGCGAAATGAGCGTATTATGAAGTCTACTGACCGTATTTTTTACAAATATACAGTGACAGACAGTGTATTTATCTCATTTGAAATTAAGCCATGTTAACCGGAGAGGAGGCAGTATGGACTAGCATTACTTTGATGTATCCCGTCAACTTGCCGAACGAGGAGAAGCTTGTAGGACGGGAGAAGCTTGCGCGCGGTGGCTTCCAGGACAAGGAGAAACTTTTGACTAATGCAAGCTGTCCTTCGCTCAGGCGGTGGACGTGCAACAATTAATTAGGTGTCAGATTGCCAGAAGCATACACTATACTAGTAGTACTATTATTGTTGCACTTCCCGAAGAGGCGAACAGCCAAGCACAAAGTTTACTAGTACTAGTACTAGTACTAGTACTATAGTCTATAGAGGTAGTACTAGGAACCGGATGGAGGAGCGTCTGCACTCTTATTATATTTTTAAAATGTGATAAAGCAATATTCAACACATTTGGTTCTCTTCAAGGGTTCTCGCATGCGATAATGGAAGTTGATTGCATGGAACATTCACCACAATTCTCGCTTAATTCTGGCTCATATCCTGTTACAAATAGGAGTGCTCAGTAATATTTCCTCTTTTTTGTTATCCAGCATGTAAACAGGTCAGCAAACCTTGTGGCGCATCTTTGTGCGAACCGTGCTTGCTGCACTTTGAATGTGGCCGAGAGCTGGCTTGATGAAACACCTGGCTTCCTACTTCTTTTTTGCGGGGTACCTCGCTTCCTAGTGACCAGTGTCTTGGCCGATCGTCCTAAGAATGCTTATATATGAATAAAGCTGTCTCATTTACCCGCAAAAAAGATTAAGCCATATTAACCGAAAAGGAGGGAGTATGGACTAGTACTACTTGTTGGTGTGTCCCGTCAACTCGGAGAACGAGGAGAAACTTGCAGGACAAGGTGAAGCTCGCTTATGCCTTTTGACTAATGCAACGTACCCTCGCCCAGGCGGTGGACATGCATCAGTTCATTCGGTGTCAGATTGCTAGAGGCATACACTGTAGTACCGAACATGCGAAGTACCATCATTGTTCGACTTCACAAAGAGGTGAAGAGCCAAGCGCAAGGTTTAGTAGTACGAGTATTAATACTACTAGAACCGCATGGTGGAGCCTTTGTACTCTTATTTTTCTTAATCTTTGATAAAGTACACATTTATTCCGAAGAAGGGCGGAAAAAGGCAGCCCAACATGTAATGATGATATCAATCAACCATGCTCAAATATATCTTGGCCTCCGTGCGAGCCCGTCTGTCGCTACACGCGTTCAAATTAGCACGTGGGCTGCCATTTCATACAGAAATGAGCTCCACCGTGTACCCACTCGGGTGTGGCTGGGCACGAAGCGTGAGTACGTGTGCACAGTGCACCTATTCTTTTCTTGTATATGTACACCACCTACATGGGGTTGTGTGAGAGAGATAAAACATAGAGAGATATAGTGTGTGGGTTCGTGAAAGTTTTTTTAGGGGAGGGGGGTCAATAAAAAATGTAACATATGCAATGTGTGTGAAATAGTCCTGGATATATCATATATATAGAGGGGGCGATCCACGAGAAGAGAGTGGAGGTATCATCGACTTGAGTTGTCCAAAGAATCGAAGAGAGGGATGATGATGTGTGTGTGTGCGCGCGCGGTCGATAAAGAGTGCCATCGAATTTGTGTGTGCCCACGTCAAAGATATAGAGTGGCTGGCCTACTAGAACGAGAGAGGGGACATGTGTGGTTTGTCTCTGTGGCATGGATACCTACCTACAGCGCTTGCCTATCGGTGTGTGGTGGTGGGGGGGAGGCCTAATTAACTATATAGGTACAATGGCTGGTATATGTGTGGAGGAGGAGAGAGGCCTACCTCATGTATTAAGGGAGATCGATCTACCTCATGTATTAAGGGAGATCGATCGGCATCCATGCATATGTGTAGGAGAGGAATAAGGTTGGGAGAGAGATGGAGCTAGAGTGTTGGAGGGGGTGGTAGTGAAGTTGCTTCTAACAAATGGTGGGATAGGCTTGCTAGACAACCGGAGGGCACACCTGGAATATCAATAAGAGAGGGGATGGCTGCTTGTCTGTGCACGTGCATGTGAGAGACGGGTTAGGAGGCATGCACGAATGATGAGGGGGGAAAGATATGGCTGTGGTAAGAAGACATAACTACATAGGAAGATCAATCGTCCTTTGTCAGAGAAAGGAGAGACATAACTTGTGAGGTACGTCGATCGATGGGGGGGATAGTTAAAGTCGACCTAGGTATATGTTGGGAGATTGATCGGTATACATCCATGTGTGTGTTAGAAGCAAATGAGGCACGAGGAGAAGGATAGAGAGAGAGAGAGGGATGCATCTAGGAGGTGGTGCGAGAGTCATACTATATCGAGGGGGAAGGAGTGTGCGAGTACGAGATCGATGAAAAGAGTGGTGGGAGTGAGGCATGGACAAGAGAAGAGGGGAAGCTTGTGTTTGTGCTAGGCACACCTGGCTAGAGAGGCATATCGATCGATGTGTGTCGTAAAGAAGGAGCTGGGGGGGGGGCCTACACACACCGTGGGTGAACGACCTAAAGTGAAAAGATGAATTTGCACGATGGAGCTAGAGAATGCTGAGGAAGGGTGAGAGAGGGCGTCTGCATGCACGAGAGAAAGTTAGCGCTAGCTAGTGATACGCCTCCAACGTATCTATAATTTTTGATTGCTCCATGCTATATTATCTACTGTTTTGGACTATATTGGGCTTTATTTTCCACTTTTATATTATTTTTGGGACTAACCTATTAACCGGAGGCCCAACCCAGAATTGCTGTTTTTTTTTGCCTATTTCAGTGTTTCGGATAAACAGAATATCAAACGGAGTCCAAATGGAATAAAATCTTCGGGAACGTGATTTTCTCACCGAACGTGATCCAGGAGACTTGGACCCTGCTCTAAGGAACAAAAGAGGCGGTCACGAGGGTGGGGGGGGCGCCCCCCTAGGGCGCGCCCCCTACCTCGTGGGCCCCTCGTTGCTCCTATGGCGTACTTCTTCCTCCTATATATACACACGTACCCCCAAACGATCAGAGGAGGAGCTGAAAACCTAATTCCACCGCCGCAACTTTCTGTATCCACGAGATCCCATCTTGGGGCCTGTTCTGGAGCTCCACTGGAAGAGGGCCGTCATCCCAGAGGGCTTCTACATCATCATAGCCTCTCCGATGAAGTGTGAGTAGTTTACCTCAGACCTTCGGGTCCATAGTTAGTAGCTAGGTGGCTTCTTATCTCTCTTTGAATGTCAATACAAAGTTCTCCCCCTCTCTTGTGGAGATCTATTCGATGTAATCTTCTTTTTGTGGTGTGTTTGTTGAGACCGATGAATTGTGGTTTATGATCAAGTCTATCTATGAATAATATTTGAATCTTCTCTGAATTCTTTTATGTATGATTGGTTATCTTTGCAAGTCTCTTTGAATTATCCGTTTGGTTTGGCCAACTAGATTGGTAGTTCTTGCCATGGGAGAAGTGCCTAGCTTTGGGTTCGATCTTGCGGTGTCCTTACCCAGTGACAGAAGGGGCAGCAAGGCACGTATTGTATCGTTGCCATCGAGGATAACAAGATGGGGTTTATTTCATATTGCATGAATTTATCTCTCTACATCATGTCATCTTGCTTAAGGCGTTACTTTGTTTTTTACTTAATACTCTAGATGCATGCTGGATAGCGGTCGATGAGTGGAGTAATAGTAGTAGATGCAGAATCGTTTCGATCTACTTGTCACGGACGTGATGCCTATATACATGATCATGCCTAGATATTCTCATAACTATGCTCAATTCTGTCAATTGCTCAACAGTAATTTGTTCACCCACCGTAGAATACTTATGCTCTTGAGAGAAGCCACTAGTGAAACCTATGGCCCCCGGGTCTATTCTCATCATATCAATCTCCATCACTTTAATCTTGCTTTTACTTTTTACTTTGCATCTTTATACCAAAAATACCAAAAATATTATATCTATCAGATCTCACTCTCGTAAGTGACCGTGAAGGGATTGACAACCCCTAATCGTGTTGGTTGCGAGAAGCTATCGCTTTGTGCAGGTAGAGAGACTTGAGCGTGGCCTCCTACTGGATTGATACCTTGGTTCTCAAAAACTGAGGGAAATACTTACGCTACTGAGGGAGTCCTGGATTAGGGGGTCTCCGGACAGCCGGACTATCTCCATTGGCCGGACTGTTAGACTATGAAGATACAAGATTGAAGACTTCGTCTCGTGTCCGGATGGGACTCTACTTGGCGTGGAAGGCAAGCTAGGCAGTACGGATATGGATATCTCCTCCTTTGTAACCGACCTTGTGTAACCCTAACCCTCTCCGGTGTCTATATAAACCGAAGGGTTTTAGTCCGTAGGACAACAACCATAACATACAATCATACCATAGGCTAGCTTCTAGGGTTTAGCCTCTCCGATCTCGTGGTAGATCTACTCTTGTACTACCCATATCATCAATATCAATCAAGCAGGATGTAGGGTTTTACCTCCATCATGAGGGCCCGAACCTGGGTAAAACATCATGTCCCCTGCCTCCTGTTACCATCCGGCCTAGACGCACAGTTTGGGACCCCCTACCCGAGATCCGCCGGTTTTGACACCGACATTGGTGCTTTCATTGAGAGTTCCTCTGTGTCATCGCCGTTAGGCTTGATGGCTCCTACTATCATCGACAGTGATGCGGTCCAGGGTGAGACTTTTCTCCCCGGACAGATCTTCGTATTCGGCGGCTTAGCACCGCGGGCTAATTCGCTTGGCCATCTGGAGCAGATTGAAAGCCAAGCCCCTAGCCGTCAGGTTAGATTTGGAAGTTTGAACTACACAGCCGACATCCGCGGAGACTTGATCTTCGACGGATTCGAGCCACAGCCGGGCGCGCCCCACTGTCACGATGGGTATGACCTAGCTCTGCCGCCGAACAGTACCCCAGAGGCCGCGCCCGCATCATCTCCGACCCTTAGCTCGGAGCCAACTGCGCCAATCGAAGATGGATGGTTAGACACCGCCTCAGGGGCTGCAGTCTCAATGGCGATCGAGCCAAACACCAGCATAATCCTCTGCGCAGCCCGTGACTCCAAGGTGCTGGACTCCTTTTCTGACTCCAAACCGCCCGCGCCCCTGCCAATCGAATCCGATTGGGCGCCGATCATGGAATTCACCGCCGTGCATATCTTTCAGCACTCGCCCTTCTGCGACATTCTGAATTCACTAAGGTCTCTCTCTTTGTCAGGAGAGCCCCGGCCGGATTATGGCCAACAGGATTGGGATGCGGACGACGAAGAAATTCGACGCCCACCCACCACCCACTTAATAGCCACTGTCGATGACTCAACCGACATGCTCGACTTCGACTCCGAATACATCGACGGTATGTACGACGATGCGGGAGGCAAAGAGGAACCACCGCCCACAGGGCGCTGGACAACCACCTCATCATATGACGTATACATGGTGGACACACCAAAAGAAGACGACGACGAGGAACAGAAGGATGCTTGTTCCCTCGAGAAGCAGTCAAAGCGGCGGCGCAAGCGCCGCCCCAAATCCCGCCTCGACAGAAATAACGATCATATAGACCCGGCGTTGGAGCAGGGCGAACCACCGCCGGACCACGCCAATACGGAGAATCAAACCGGACAAACCAATTCTGTCAAAGATGATAGTCCGGACGACATAACGCCGGACAAGCACCCGGAGCAGCAGAATGCCCGCCAAAGGCTTGTTGCCACCGCGAGGAGTCTGAAAAAGCAGAAGCAAAGGCTCAAGGCTGTGCAGGACACACTCCAAATCAGATGGAGCAAAGTACTCAACACAGCAGCAAAGTACAGCGGCAATCGCCCCACCAAGAGCTACCCAAAGAGGAAGTTGCTACCTGAATTCGATGAGGAGGCCTCAGACCCCCCCACAACCAAAAATAAAAATGGCCACCTGGCCGGATAGACGACATCACGGCCAACATAGAGCGGCAAACAACGCCACCCACAAGCCAATACGCGATCCACGCGAGGGCTCGCACCAAAAGGACGGCGCAACTAGATCCATCTATGGACCACGCAAGCGCACCCCAGCATACGATGTAACACAACAAACATCCGAACAACGCGGTACACCCAGATATAGGGGTGCCGCACACCCCCTATGTTTCACCGACGAGGTGCTGGACCATGAATTTCCAGAGGGATTCAAACCCGTAAACATAGAGGCATACGCCGGAACAACAGACCCTGGGGTCTGGATTGAGGACTATATCCTCCATATCCATATGGCTCGAGGAGATGATCTCCACGCCATCAAGTACTTACCCCTCAAGCTCAAAGGGCCATCTCGTCACTGGCTTAAAAGCCTCCCCGAAAACTCCATTGGAAGCCGGGAAGAGCTCGAAGACGCTTTTCGGGCAAATTTTCAAGGGACTTATGTCCGACCTCTGGACGCGGACGATTTGAGTCATATAACTCAACGACCCAGAGAGTCAGCCCGAAAACTTTGGAACATGTTTCTTACTAAAAAGAACCAAATTGTCGACTGTCCAGACGCTGAAGCCTTGGCAGCTTTTAAGCATAGCGTCCATGACGAATGGTTCGCCAGACACCTCGGCCAAGAAAAGCTGAGAACAATGGCAGCATTAACAAGCCTCATGACCCGCTTTTGCACGGGTGGGGACAGCTGGCTAGCCAGATGCAGCACCAGCGACCCTAGTACATCTGAAGTTAGAGATGGAAACGGGAAATCACGACGCAACAACAATAACAAACGCCGGAATAAAGAGGACAGCACGAAGAGCACAACAGTAAATGACGGATTCAAAAGCTCTCGGCCAGGTCAGCAAAAGCCGCCCTCTAAAGGCGCCAGAGACGAACTGTCCAGCCTAAACAAAATTCTGGACCAAATATGTCAGATCCATAGCACCCCTGGTAAACCCGCTAATCATACCCACAGAGAATGTTGGGTCTTCAAGCAGTCCGGCAAGCTCAACGCCGTACACAAGGGGGAGGATTGTTGGGGAACGTAGTAATTTCAAAAAATTTCCTACGCACACGCAAGATCATGGTGATGCATAGCAACGAGAGGGGAGAGTGTGATCTACGTACCCTTGTAGACCGACAGCGGAAGCGTTATGACAACGCGGTTGATGTAGTCGTACGTCTTCACGGCCCGACCGATCAAGCACTGAAACTACGACACCTCCGAGTTCTAGCACACGTTAAGCTAGATGACGATCCCCGGACTCCGATCTAGCAAAGTGTCAGGGAAGAGTTCCGTCAGCACGACGGCGTGGTGACGATCTTGACGTTCTACTGTCGCAGGGCTTCGCCTAAGCACCACTACAATATTACCGAGGACTATGGTGGATGGGGGCACCGCACACGGCTAAGAGAACGATCTTAGAGATCAACTTGTGTGTCTTGGGGTGCCCCCTGCCCCCGTATATAAAGGAGCCAAGGGGGGGTGCGGCCGGCCCTAGGAGGAGGCACGCAGGAGGAGTCCTACTCCTACCGGGAGTAGGACTCCCCTCCCTTTCCCTAGTTGGATTAGGACTTGGGGGGGAAGGAGGAGAGGGAAGAAAGGAAAGGGGGGGGGGCGCCCCCTCCTTGTCCAATTCGGCTTGGGGGGGAGGGACGCGCGGAAGCCCCTAGGCCTCCTCTCCTCTTCCTCCACTAGGCCCATTAAGGCCCATTAGGTTACCGGGGGGTTCCGGTAACCTTTCGGTACTCCGGAAAAATGCCGATTTCACCCAGAACACTTCCGATGTCCAAACATAGGCTTCCAATATATCAATCTTTATGTCTCGACCATTTCGAGACTCCTCGTCATGTCCGTGATCACATCCGGGACTCCGAACTAACTTCGGTACATCAAAACTCATAAACTCATAATATAACTGTCGTCGAAACCTTAAGCGTGCGGACCCTACGGGTTCGAGAACAATGTAGACATGACCGAGACACGTCTCCGGTCAATAACCAATAGCGGAACCTGGATGCTCATATTGGCTCCCACATATTCTACGAAGATCTTTATCGGTCAGACCGCATAACAACATACGTTGTTCCCTTTGTCATCGGTATGTTACTTGCCCGAGATTCGATCGTCGGTATCTCAATACCTAGTTCAATCTCGTTACCGGCAAGTCTCTTTACTCGTTTCGTAATACATCATCTCGCAACGAACTCATTAGTTGCAATGCTTGCAAGGCCTATGTGATGTGCATTACCGAGAGGGCCCAGAGATACCTCTCCGACAATCAGAGTGACAAATCCTAATCTCGAAATACGCCAACCCAACATTTACCTTTGGAGACACCTGTAGAGCTCCTTTATAATCACCTAGTTACGTTGTAACGTTTGGTAGCACACAAAGTGTTCCTCCGGCAAATGGGAGTTGCATAATCTCATAGTCATAGGAACATGTATAAGTCATGAAGAAAGCAATAGCAACATACTAAACGATCGGGTGCTAAGCTAATGGAATGGGTCATGTCAATCACATTATTCTCCTAATAATGTGATCCCGTTAATCAAATGACAACACATGTCTATGGTTAGGAAACATAATCATCTTTGATTAACGAGCTAGTCAAGTAGAGGCATACTAGTGACATTTAGTTTGTCTATGTATTCACACAAGTATTATGTTTCCGGATAATACAATTCTAGCATGAATAATAAACATTTATCATGATATAAGGAAATAAAATAATAACATTATTATTGCCTCTAGGGCATATTTCCTTCAAGGATGCACCAAGCGAAGATGAGGATGAGCCTCTCAAGAAAGACACTGGGGAACAAAAGAAATTTCCACCAGAAGTCAAAACAGTAAACGTGTTACACGTGATCAAGGGGAGAAACAAAACGACACTCCCAGAAAAATATGCCCAAGGGCCTATCACCGCGGAGTCCTGCCGCTGGTCGTCTCAACCGATCACTTTCGACCATCGAGATTACTCAGCAAGTATCTGGTGTGCAGGATGGGCTGTCTTGGTATTAGACCCAATAATTGACGAATACCACGTCACACGAGTCCTGATGGACGGTGGCAGCAGTCTAAATCTGATATACCAGGATACAATCCGCGAAATGGGGATAGACCCAACAAAAATTTGCCAAAGCAATACTACCTTTAAAGGAGTAACGCCAGGCCCAGGGGCTCATTGCACGGGCTCCCTGCTACTAAAGGTTATATTCGGCTTCCCCGATAACTTCCGTAGCGAACATTTAACCTTCCACATCGCTCCGTTCCAAAGTGGCTATCAAGCACTACTCAGACGCGAAGCTTTCGTTCGCTTTAATGCAATACCGCACTACGCTTCCCTCACACTCAAGATGCCCGGCCCACGTGGCATCATTACAGTGAACGGAAGTATTAAGCGATCTTTGCGCGCCGAAGAGAGCGCGGCTGCCTTGGCAGCCGCACACTAAAAACGGCCTGACCAACTAAAGCATTTAACAGGTCGTCAAGACCTCGGACACGGTTAGACGAGTCCGGCGCAACTATATGTAATTCATACCGGATCAATGGTCACACCCCTATTACAAATACAAGGGGTTCAACGCGCGCAGACAAGTGGCAATTTTTACACATCTTGAATTATACATGGTTTCTTTAAAAACTATCTTTTTGCACGACAACTTTTTCACCTAAGTTCCTCTCTTTTACAGATGATCATCGTGCTACACCTGTCCAGGGTATGGCACAACAGAGACACAGGCGCAGACGTGCAGCAGGGACCCGCTCCAAGGATTCTTTTTAGATTAAGACCCTGCGTAAACCTTTTTTACTGTCTCTTGTTGATACACATCCACCAAATTCTCAGCACAGTTGAGAAGGATGCTGACGTCTTGGCATGTGGCCACGTCAGAATAATGCACGTACCTGGACACAAGGGGCTTCTTACAAAGGGCACTATTTAGGCCCGGTTTATACCATAAAGACCGAATACCTTAGGGAGTGTTCGGCGTCGCGAGTTTGGCCTTATATGCATCAACTCCGAATCATTGTCTTTGGTCAAATGTTGGGTTTGCCCGGCTCCTGTGTTTTGGTGCCTTACGTTCCACTTTATCGGCTAAGGTAGCACCAGGAGAACTACTGCGATTGCGCCCTGGTTCATTCGGACGAGCACCTCAGTAGAGAAAGCCGAAAACTGACTGTCATGATATAGCGTGAGACTGGTCAACCACTCGATGACCTATCAGAATGTTAGAATTCCTCCGCCTTAACGAAGGGTCGTTTTCCGGCCACGCATGTACGCAGCCCGCGATCGGGAGAGTGCGGAGCCACCAGGGGCTATCTAGTAGCCCCACTGTCAAACTCCTATGGCTAAGTGAAAGTTTTAAAGCATTATAGTCCGGTTGCCTCGTTCGCTATGCTATCACCTCCTTAATAGGACCAAGACGTTGGGTTAAGTGTGAACACGCGTTTTTCGCGAGCACCTCCGCATTATATGCGTGGGGGTTGAAGCCGACGGCTGCAATCTTTCAGGTTATACACATGTATACATGAACGGGCACACAAGAGGCATCATACTACTTTCAGGCAAAAGTATAAACAGGGCCTTATAAAACTTCATAAAAGCATTGTGTTTACAATGAGAATACATATCACTCAAACTTAATATTCTTCGAGCAATGGGCCTCTATCAAACGAGCACCCTCGAGAACCTCCTCGAAATAGTGCTCGGCAGCCACTCGGCCTATGGCCGAACCCTGTGCCGCAACAGTGGTAGCGTTCATCTCCGCCCAGTATGTTTTAACACGGGCAAGGGCCATCCGCGAGCCTTCTATGCAAGCCGACCTCTTCATCGCATTAATGCGCGGCACCGCACCAAGGAACTGCTGCACTAAGCTGAAATAGCTGTTCGGCTTTGGCTTTTCCGACCATAGCTGATCCACAGCAGACCTCATGGCGAGTCTGGACAACCTATTCAGTTTGGCCTATTCGGCTAGCTGGTCAGTCAATGAAAGCGGAAGCTCTGGAATGTTAAATTGCGACCAGAATAGCTTGTCCACTTCACGATCTGTCTGACCTTGGAAGTACTTGGCAGCATCGGCAGCACTCGCCGCCAAATCCATATACACATCTGCCGAACTCCACAGCCGATCCAGAGGGGCATACCGTGGATCTCCGAACTTCCTCCGTAACATGAAGGGTTTCCCAGCCGCAATATCCCCGGCTTCCCGCAGCTCCTCCTTCTTCACTCTCATAGTAGAACGGGTGTCTTTGTCCGCCATTGTGGCCTTCTCAAGGTCCGTTGCCTTCGCTCGATTTTATTTTTCAAGGACCCGGCAACGGTCGGCAGTGTCTTTTAATTCTACGGCCATCTTGGCCATCTTATCTTGGCTCTCGTAATGTGCGGCCTTCTCGGCTTTCAACTCCTCGGCCGCCTTCAAAGTAGCCGCATTACTAATCCTCGCTTGTTCCTTGGCTTGGGCAAGCTCTGCCCGCAAGGTTTCCATAGTGGCAGCTCCATCTGCAGTCACAACATATTAAAGATACTGGCATCATGCTGCTCTTACTATGTGGCGTTCACTAGATAATAACACTTACCCTGTGCCTCGTCAAGCCTCTTGTTAACAAGCTCGATGTCGGCGTCTGCCGCATCTAGTTGCCGTTTTAATTTGGCAAACTAACTAGTCCAGCTAGCCACTGGAGCTTCCACCACCTGCACATAGGGGCAGTCTGGTTATTGCCTGGGAATATGATCCTCTGTTCGCCGCCGTTCTTGACGAGAACCAGAGTCTCAGGGGCTACTATCTACACAGGGCACACCTAACATGTGCAGTACTATCACATATCATCTCACGTACCTCAAAGCCTGTCAGTAGACTCATAAAGGCTTCATGTAATCCGCTTTCAGCGGACGAAATTCTCTCCATCACTGTAACCATCAGCGTACGGTGTTCTTCTGAGATGGCCGCTCGCCCCACCAACTCCCTCAGAACATCCAACCGCATACCAGAGGGTGCCGGACTCTTTCATCTGCTCTCTTCGGGAGCCGGATGCTGGGGACTTCGGGGGTCCATGGGATTATCTTCTGGCCTCACCGGATCCGGAGAGGACCTCCGTGACGACACTTCGGGGTCGCCCGCTTCTTGAGTGGAGGAGTCTGGGGGAGGCGTTTCACTCTCCATCATCTCTGGAAGAAGATCCCCCGAAGACGAGCTCAGCTGAGAGGGGCTAAGGCCCGAACTGCAAGATATATGCGGTGGTTATTTTCTCAGAAGAAAGATAGCATACCTTTACTATTAAAGTATTTTGGATCACTTACGACTCGTTGGAGGGATGATCCCCCCACGGACTTTGTGCGGCAGAAGCACCCCCCGAGGTAGGACCCTCTGTGGGAGACTTCTTCTCCCGTTTGGAGGCTTTGGCTTCCGGATCCTCGGAAGCATTCCTTTTCCTCCCCCGGTTATCCTCCTTCATGGAGACGCTCATTCCCTCGGTTGGAACTGGCAGCGACGGGGGCCCGCGTCCACCTGTATTATCCCCCCGTATCTTCCTTCGAGGGCTTCGGACAAGGTGCGACCTCGAGCATCTTTTCCAATACCGAATTTTCCAAACCCTCAGGGAGGGGGGCCAAACACCGAATCATCTTCGCCTTTGTTAGCCAGTCCTGGTCAAAAAGCAAACTCTCAGAAATAACCTCGTGACGAATAAAAGACAGTGTGTTCGGCCAGAGGATTTCTTACTTGTTCGGCGGCGCGGTTACTACTCAGGCCCATGTCCTCGGTAATATCCGGACACTCTACTTGAGGTCCGAGAATGACTTGTACATCTCCTCGTGCGTCAGGCTGAGGAAACTTTGAATGGCATGCGGTCCCTCTGGGTTGAACTCCCACAAGCGAAGGTCCGACATTTGCAAGACTGGACTCGACGAACCAACATAACTTGTATTACCATAACCAAATTTAAATCTCCCTTGAAGAGATCTCAGATGCGGCTTTGCAGTATAGGCACGTCCTTGGCTGGACCCCAGCTCAGACCTCTGCTAATCCATGACATCAGTTGTGGTGGGGGGCCCCGAGCAGAAAGCGGGGGCAGCCGCCCACTTGGCACTTCTAGGAGCCATGACGTAAAACCACTCCCGTTGCCACAATTCGGACACCTTTGGAAAGGAACCTTTCGGCCATGGGGCTCCTGCCATCTTGCCTATTGATGCACCTCCGCACGCTGCATGTTGCCCCTCGATCATCTTCGGCTTTACTTCAAAGGTCTTGAGCCACAGGGCAAAGTGAGGGGTAACGCGGAGGAAGGCCTCACACACGACAATAAATGTCGAGATGTGGAGAAAGGAGTCTGGAGCTAGATCGTGGAAATCTAGCCCGTAATAGAACATCAAACCCCTGACGAAGGGATCCAGAGTGAGGCCTAGACCTTGGAGGAAGTGGGATACGAACACGACGTTTTCGTTGGGTTCGGGAGTAGGGACGATCTGCCCTCGAGCAGGCAGCCAATGCGAAACCTCGACGGTCAGGTATCTGACCTCCCTCAACTTCTTAATGTCCTCTTTCGTAACAGAGGAGGGCATCCATTGGCCTTGAAGGATGGATCCGGACATGATTGAAGATCCGGAGCACCTAACCTGGGCTTTGGGTGTTAGAACTCGAGGCGAGGGAAGGGTTCGATTGAGCACGAGAGGGAAAAAGCGAAAACCTTGTCCCTTAATAAAGAGGGTGAATATCAAGCGTCCTCTCCATAGCCGTTTAGGACTTGCCTATAATCTAGGAGTCCTAGACACGGTTGGGTTACCCACGACCGCATTAATGAGAATCCCGTAATTGGGGGAACACGATCTCCGCTTCGACAAGACGTGTCAAGAAACCGCCTCGCGTTATGTGTGGAGCTGGTTGAAGAAAAATGGTTTGAATAATCGCCGGGCCATGACACAACATCATGCTGCCAAAACGAGTCATCAAATTGGATTTGCGAAAATATTATTCTCTCTACAGCGGTATGTGGAACTTATTTTGCAGGGTCGGACACTATCCTCGTATTCAAATTCTTCTATGATGTATTCGGAGAAGGAACCCGCCTTGCAATGCCGAAGACAATACTGCGCGTCGGACTCATCGTCATTGAAGCCTGGTTCAGGGGCTACTGAGGGAGTTCTGGATTAGGGGGTCTTCGGACAGCCGGACTATCTCCATTGGCCGGACTGTTAGACTATGAAGATACAAGATTGAAGACTTCGTCTCGTGTCCGGATGGGACTCTACTTGGCGTGGAAGGCAAGCTAGGCAGTACGGATATGGATATCTCCTCCTTTGTAACCGACCTTGTATAACCCTAACCCTCTCCGGTGTCTATATAAACCGAAGGGCTTTAGTCCGTAGGACAACAACCATAACATACAATCATACCATAGGCTAGCTTCTAGGGTTTAGCCTCTCTGATCTCGTGGTAGATCTACTCGTGTACTACCCATATCATCAATATCAATCAAGCAGGACGTAGGGTTTTACCTCTATCAAGAGGGCCCGAACCTGGGTAAAACATCGTGTCCCCTGCCTCCTGTTACCATCTGGCCTAGACACACAGTTCGGGACCCCCTACCCGAGATCCGCCGGTTTTGACACCGACAGCTACTCTGCTGCATCATCCCTTCCTCTTCGGGGAAAACCAACACAAGCTCAAGACGTAGCAAGAAGGATTTCTGGCACCGTTGCCGGGGAGTCTACGCAAAAAGTCAACATACCAAGTACCCATCACAATCCCTATCTCTCGCATTACATTATTTGCCATTTGCCTCTCATTTTCCTCTCCCCCCAATTCACCCTTGCCGTTTTATTCGCCCTCTCTCTCTATCCTCCCTCTCTATTTGCCTCTTTTTGCCCGTTTGCTTTTGTTTGCTCGTGTGTTAGATTGCTTGTTTGTCGCGATGGCTCAAGATACTACCAAATTGTGTGACTTCACCAATACCAATAATAATGATTTCCTTAGCACTCCGATTGCTCCTCTTATCGATGCTGAATCTTGTGAAATTAATACTGCTTTGTTGAATCTTGTTATGAAAGATCAATTCGCTGGCCTTCCTAGTGAAGATGCCGCTACTCATTTGAATAGCTTCATTGATTTATGTGATATGCAAAAGAAAAAAGATGTCAATAATGATGTCGTTAAATTGAAGCTATTTCCTTTTTCACTTAGAGATCGTGCTAAAGCTTGGTTTTCGTCTTTGCCTAAGAATAGTATTGATTCATGGAACAAGTGCAAAGATGCTTTTATCTCTAAGTATTTTCCTCCCGCTAAGATCATCTCTCTTAGGAACGATGTTATGAATTTTAAGCAACTTGATCATGAACATGTTGCACAAGCTTGGGAGAGAATGAAATTAATGATACGTAATTGCCCTACTCATGGTTTGAATTTGTGGATGATTATACAAATTTTTTATGCCAGATTGAATTTTGCTTCTAGAAATCTTTTAGATTCGGCCGCGGGAGGCACTTTTGGGTATCCCGAACTGTGCGTCTAAGGCGGATGGTAATAGGAGGCAGGGGACATGATGTTTTACCCAGGTTCGGGCCCTCTTGATGGAGGTAAAACCCTACGTCCTACTTGATTATTCTTGATAATATGAGTAGTACAAGAGTTGATCTACCACAAGACCAGAGACGCTAAACCCTAAAAGCTAGCCTATGGTATGATTGTGTGTTGTCCTACGGACTAAAACCCTCCGGTTTATATAGACACCGGAGGGGGCTAGGGTTACACAAGGTCGGTTACGAAGGAGGAGATATACATATCCGTATTTCCTAGCTTGCCTTGCACGCCAAGTAGAGTCCCATCCGGACACGGGACGAAGTCTTCAATCTTGTGTCTTCATAGTCCAACAGTCCGACCAAAGGATATTGTCCGGCTGTCCGGAGACCCTCTAATCCAGGACTCCCTCATTTGCCCTTATTAAGGATTATATTGATGGTTTGCGTTTGAATACTACACATGATGATTTTGATATATATAACATGCATGTGCTTTCTGCTCCTACTTGCAATTATTATGAGAGAGGAACTACATGTCCGCCTCTCCATGTTTCCAATATGATAAAATTGCAAGAAATTGTTTATACTATGCATTGGCCTTTACTTTGTGTGCATGAATTGTTATTTTATGACATGCCGATGCATAGGAAGAGAGTTAGACTTTGTTGTTGCATGACATATGTTACTTTGTGCTCACTACTAAATCACAAATCATTGTTAATTAAAATTGGCTTCGATATACCTTGGGATCTGGGTGGATCCATTACTTAAGAACTATATGCCTAGCTTAATGGCTTTAAAGAAAGCGCTGCCAGGGAGACAACCCGGAAGTTTTAGACAGTTATTTATTTCTGTTGAGTGCTTTTATATAGTTTAAAAAAAATAAAGAGGGGAACCCAAAACTTTTCAATAAGGAAAGTGAAAGTGAGAGAGACAAGCATTGTTGAATCGGGGGAGCTCCTTGAACTTTGTTCATGCTCACGGAAACTTTGTGAATCTTGATTACATAAACTGTTCAACAAAAATAATTACCCCCTTGTACAATTTCATTGTATTATAAAAATAATGTGCCAAGATTTGCCTTTAGGATGTTTACATTGCTTGTTGGTTTGTGCGGTGCAGAACAGAAACTTTGGCTGTAGTGCGCGATTTTACATTTTTTACTAGAACGTCAAACGGTTTTGAAACTTTTTGCACTGTCTTTCCATACAAAATTTTTATTTTTCCTAATGTTTTCAGAATTTTTGGAGTAACAGAGTATGGTGAATGTTCAGATTACTACAGACTGTCCTGTTTAAGACAGATTCTGTTTTTGATGCATAGTTTGCATGTTGATGAAACTATCAATTTCTATCAGTGGATAAAGCCATGGAAAAGTTATATTACAATAGCTAAAATGCAAAAAATATTAATTGTCTTGCAACAGTACTTAGAGTAGTGATTTGCTTTAGTGTACTAACGGATCTTACCGAACTTTTTGTTATGTTTTGTGTGATTGAAGTTTTCAAGTTTTGGGAGAGATCACGATGGATGAAGGAATAAGGAGTGGCAAGAGCCTAAGCTTGGAGATGCCCGAGGCACACCAAGGTAATATTCAAGGACTCCCAAGCAATCAAGCTTGGGGATGCCCCGGAAGGCATCCCCTCTTTCTTATAACGATCATCGATAATTTCACTTGGAGCTATATTTTTATTCGTCACATGATATGCGTAAATCTTGGAGCATCTTTTGCATTTAGTTTTCACTTTTCCTTTATGCACCATGCTGGTATGAGATACTCCTTGGTTGATTTATAGAATGCTTCATGTGCTTCACTTATATCTTTTGAAGTTTGGATTGCCTGTTTCTCTTCACATAGAAAACCGCCATTTGTAGAATGCTCTTTTGCTTCACTTATATTTGTTAGATCATCGATATATCTTTTGTGGAAAGAATTAAACTGTCTTGCTTTACTTATATCTATTTATAGAGATGACGGGAATTGGTCACTCACATGGTTAGTCATAAAATCCTACATAAAACTTGTAGATCACTGAATATGATATGTTTGATTCCTTGCAATAGTTTTGCGATATAAAGATGGTGATATTAAAGTCATGCTAGTGGGTAGTTGTGGATTGTAGAAATACTTGTGTTGAATTTTGTGATTCCCGTAGCATGCATGTATGGTGAACCGTTATGTAATGAAGTTGGAGCATGAGGTATTTATTGATTGTCTTCCTTATGAGTGGCGGTCGGGGACGAGTGATGGTATTTTCCTACCAATCTATCCCCCTAGGAGCATGCGCGTAGTACTTTGTTTTGATGACTAATAGATTTTTGCAATAAGTATGTGATTTCTTTATGACTAATGTTGATTCCATGGATTATATGCACTCTCACCCTTACATCATTGCTAGCCTCTTCGGTAACATGCATTGCCCTTTCTCACCTTGAGAGTCGATGCAAATTTCGCCGGTGCATCCAAACCCCGTGATATGATACACTCTATCACACATAAGCCTCCTTATATCTTCCTCAAAAAAGCCACCATACCTACCTATTATGGCATTTCCATAGCCATTCCGAGATATATTTCCATGCAACTTCCATCATCATCATATACATGACTTGAGCATTTATTGCCATATTGCTTTGCATGATCGTAAGATAGCTAGCATGATGTTTTCATGGCTTGTCCGTTTTTTGATGTCATTGCTATGCTAGATCATTCACATCCCGGTATACCGCCAGAGGCATTCATATAGAGTCATATCTTTGTTCTAGTATCGAGTTGTAATATTGAGTTGTAAGTAAATAAAAGTGTGATGATCATCATTATTAGAGCATTTCCCCATGAAAAAAAAGAAAAAAAAGAGAGGCCAAATAAGCCTATATGAAAAAAGGGGGCCAAAGAAGCCCGCCAAAAAAAGAAATAAAAAAGAAAAAAAGGGACAATGTTACTATCCTTTTACCACACTTGTGCTTCAAAGTAGCACCATGTTCTTCATATAGAGAGTCTCTTGAGTTATCACTTTTATATACTAGTGGCAATTTTCATTATAGAACTTGGCTTGTATATTCCGATGATGGGCTTCCTCAAATGCCTGAGGTCTTCATGAGAAAGCAAGTTGGATGCACACCCGCTTAGTTTCAGTTTGAGCTTTCATACACTTATAGCTCTTAGTGCATCCATTGCATGGCAATCCCTACTCCTCGCATTAACATCAATTTATGGGCATCTCCATAGCCCATTGATTAGCCGCATCGATGTGAGACTTTCTTCCTTTTTGTCTTCTACACACAACCTCCATCATCATATTCTATTCCACCTATAGTGCTATGTCCATGGCTCACGCTCATGTATTGCGTGAAAGTTGAAAAGGTTTGAGAACGTCAAAAGTATGAAACAATTGCTTGGCTTGTCATCGGGGTTGTGCATGATTTGAATATTTTGTGTGGTGAAGATGGAGCATAGCCAGACTATATGATTTTGTAGGGATAACTTTCTTTGGCCATGTTATTTTGAAAAGACATGATTGATTTATTAGTATGCTTGAAGTATTATTGTCTTAATATCAAATGATAGACTACTGCTTTGAATCACTCGTGTCTTAATATTCATGCCATGATTAGATTACATGATCAAGATTATGCTAGGTAGCATTCCACATCAAACATTATCTTTTTATCATTTACCTACTTGAGGATGAGCAGGAATTAAGCTTGGGGATGCTGATACGTCTCCATCGTATCTATAATTTTTTATTGTTCCATGCCAATATTATACAACTTTTACATATTTTTGGCAACTTTTTATACTATTTTTGGGACTAACATATTGATCCAGTGCCCAATGCCAGTTCCTATATTTTGCATGTTTTTTCTTTTGTAGAAAATCCATATCAAACGGAGTCCAAACGGGATAAAAACTGACGAATATTTTTTTTGGAATATATGTGATTTTTGGGAAGAAGAATCAATGCGAGACGATGCCCGAGGGGGCCACGAGGCAGGGGGGCGCACCCCAGGTGGTCAGGCGCGCCTCGGGACCTCGTGGCCACCCCGTAAGGGGGTTGGTGCCCTTCTTTCGCCGCAAGAAAGCCAATATCCGGATAAAAATCGTATCCAAAATTCAGCCCAATCGGAGTGACGGATCTCCGGGAATTTAAGAAACGGTGAAAGGGCAGAATCAGCCAAGGCAGAAACAGAGAGAGACAGAGAGAGATCCAATCTCGGAGGGGCTCTCGCCCCTCCGCCACCATGGAGGCCATGACCAGAGGGTAAACCCTTCTCCTATCTAGGGAGAAGGTCAAGGAATAAGAAGAAGAAGAAGAAGGGGGCTCTCCCCCCTCTCTCCCGGTGGCGCCGGAACACCGCCGGGGCCATCATCATCACCGCAATCTACACCAACAGCTTCACCGCCATCATCACCAACTCTTCCCCCCTCTATGCAACGGTGTAATCCCTCTTTTACTCGCTGTAATCTCTACTTAAACATGGTGCTTAATGCTATATATTATTTTCCAATGATGTATGGCTATCCTATGATGTTTGAGTAGATCCGTTTTGTCCTATGGGTTAATTGACAATCGTGATTGGTTTGAGTTGCATGTTTTGTTATTGGTGCTATCCTATGGTGCTCTCCATGTCGCGCAAGCGTGAGGGATCCCCGCTATAGGGTTTGTAATATTTTCATGATTTGCTTATGGTGGGTGGCGTGAGTGATAGAAACATAGACCCGAGTAAGTAGTTTGTTTGCGTATGGGAATAAAGAGGACTTGAAGCCTTATAATGCTATGGTTGGGTTTTACCTTAATGATCTTTAGTAGTTGCAGATTCTTTCTAGAGTTCCAATAATAAGTGCATATGATCAAAGAAGAGAAAGTATGTTAGCTTATGCCTCTCCCTCAAATAAAATTGCAATAATGATTACCGGTCTAGTTATCAATTGCCTAGGGACAAATAACTTTCTCGTGACAACAAGCTCTCGACTAAAAATAACTTAGTTGTGTCTTCATCTAAACAGCCCCTACTTTTTATTTACGCGCTCTTTATTATCTGGAAAACCTATCCAACAACACCTACAAAGTACTTCTAGTTTCATACTTGTTCTAGGTAAAGCGAAGGTTAAGCGTGTGTAGAGTTGTATCGGTGGTCGATAGAACTTGAGGGAATATTTGTTCTACCTTTAGCTCCTCGTTGGGTTCGACACTATTACTTATCGAAAGAGGCTAGAATTGATCCCCTATACTTATGGGTTATCAAAGCACCATGCTCCATGTTGGCAGTGCACACTGCCGAGGAGCGGCTATGCCCGTGCAAGTGCGGAAGCGCTATGCACCGCGCTGGTGATAAACAACTGAGGGCGGCCTCATGGCCGTAACAACCTCAGGGAGCCTCTGAGATCAGTGTCTGGCCACATCGCAACACCTCCCCTCGGGAGAGTCGCGCGAGGGGGCTGGGCACGGGGGCTGCGCTCGGGTCACGCCCAAGCGTACGCCACCCTGCCAGGTCCCTCGGACCTAGTCGTGGCGCGACCTCCCAAGCAGAGCCAAGGTATGAAGGTCATTTGGACGTCAAGGGGGACTCTTGAGCATTGTGACTCAGGAGCCTAACTGGCCACGTAGCCCCTTACTCCTTGGTCCGTCCTGGTGATCTGGATGGTCCAATGGCGGCTGAGGTATGTTTGGGGTCGGGCCCTGCTGACGTAGAACACTAGGCCTACTCTCGTATCTCCTTTCTATAAGCTATTTGTGCGTCAAGGGGGACTCCGGAGCATCGCAACTCAGGAGCCTAACTAGCCACGTAGCCCCTCACTCCTTGGTCTGTCCTGGTGATCCGGACGGCCCAACGGCGGCTGAGGTATGTGCGGGGTCGGGCCCTGCCGACGCAAAACACCAAAGCAAACGGAAAGGAAATCGCGGAATTTCAAACAAATATTACAAGACATACTGTTTCTCGAATACCAAGCACAAGTTTAAACTCCTCCACGAGGCATGGTTCATGTTGCAGAAGCAAAGCATGAAAAGGAGCCGCCGGCAAGTCATCACATCATCCCTGGACGCTGCCGTCGCTTGCAAGAGGCGTCCCTTCGACGATGATGCCGCCCCCACCTGAGCCGCCAGCTGGAGTTGCAGGTTCAGCAGCATCACCAGTTGGGGGCGCAGGGTCAAAGGCGCGGAACTTCTTCAGCAGAGCCTCCACCTAGCCCTTCACGGCTTCAGAAGTAGCTACATAGCGCTCGCCATCCATAGGCTCCATCACTCGTCGAGGTTGGCGGCAGGATCACGAAGATAGAGGTGGCTCAAGAAGCGCGTTAGCGTGGCCGAGGAAAGTGTGCGGGCTTCTCCTTCCACCAAGGGGTCGATTCCACCCACGACCTCCTGAAGCGCCCCGACCAGATGAGGAAGCAGCTGGGTGGGGCCATCATCGATGGTGGCTAGCGGCTCCTCCAAGCCCTTCTCGTAGAGTGCCCGCACTTCTACGCGGGACCTCTCCTCGAGGGACTTGAAGGCCGCGCGGTCCTCGGCCAGGACCTTCACCATGGCGTCAAGCTTGGCTTTCTCCGCCTCCATCTTCTGCTTTAGCTTCTCCAGCCGGCTGCGCTCTGCAGCTGCGCCTTCCCCAACTGCTCCAACTCAGTGTCGCGACCCCTGAAGGCGTCCTCCCGGGCCTTCATCTTCTCCTCCTCCGCCTTGCGGCCTCGCGCCTTGGCCACACGCTCGTTGCGCATTGTCTCCAGCTCGACCTCCAGTGACTGACAGCGATCCTGGGCGGCCCTAGCATCTTTCACGCCACCTCACAAGCAGCCATGGCTTGGGCGGCAGCCTGCTTGTCCTTCTCGGAGGCCGTTGCAGCTTGGCTCAATGCCGCCCCGACGCATCAGAGTGAAGCCAGCCAGAAATCAGCTCCAGGCGCCCGGCCGCCAGGTAACGGTCGATGCCTTGAAGATCCTTTCGTAGCAAGGTCAGCGTGGAGAGAGCGCGCTCCAGGATGTCAGGGGAGGAGAAAGGATCCAAGGTCAGAAGTGCGGCGGAAGGAGGAGTAGACAGTGTCGTCACCATGGCCTGAGAGTCTAGGAGCTCCTAAACTTGAGGGACCCCAGCAACCGAGCCAGACGTTGGCACCTCCGGAGCCGGCGGGCTATGGGGGCTGCCTCGTCCGGAGGACGCTCCCCCAAGTCTCGCGAGAACGATCGGGCCGGGGAAGCGCGAGTGCTCTCACTACCCTTCCCCGTGGAGGAGGGTGCGACCGCTACAGGCGATTTGGTCCCGAGCAGTACCGCCGCTTCCTCCTTCCTCTTCTTCGCCGCGGGCATCGGCCTAATTGCGCAACAGAGAAGCGTCAAGAATCAGTAGTAGAAGCAGGAACAAGATAGGACAAGAGTACTTACTGGTCCACCGTAGTGTTATCTCTCTGCTTCCTAAGCTTGAAGCCTGAAAGCTTCGCGTGAGGCGCGGGCGCGCAAGCACCAGGAATAGAAGAAGAAGTAGCAGGTGGGTTGGAGGCAGCTCCGCGCAGCATCAGAACAGGGGCGTCATCTCGGGAAATCAGCGCTGACCTCCCTCTCGTCAGAATCGCAGCCGGGGACCTCCTCCGAGGACTAGCTTTGGACCTCAAGGAGCCACCGGCCACATGCCGCTCCCTCCTTTCCAAGAGGACATCAGCCTCATCATCGTCAACAGGTAGGGTGCAGAGGATGTCGGCCTTGCGCAAAGGGGAGGTCTCCCCCGCCCCTTCACGGGTCGCCTCCGAGTCGCGCTCCTTCTCCGCCCGAGACTCATCGAAAGACACGTCCACTGGAGTCGTCGTCACCGGGATGTTCAAGGGCGCAGGCGGCACGAGCCCACGCTCGTCAAAGATAGGTACAGTGGCGATAACCTTCGCCCCATCCTGACGGTGGTACAAGGGAACGAAGGAGTCCGGCGGGTACCCTTGGTCGTCTCCAACCAAGGAGCGGAGGGACAAGCACAGCTCCTCGTGAGAAAGGGCCTCCGGGCGCAGGCGGGGGTCGTCCCCTTCGTCTCCAAGCTTCCACAAAGGGTGCGGGCGCGACTAGAGGGGAGCCATGCACTGCTTCCTGAATTCTTTGATGATCATGGACCCTGTACACTTCGCCGCCCTTGAATCACCAGGCCTCAGGTCGACAATCATCCTCTCCAACACCTGCGCCCCCGGGAGTCGGTGAGCTTCACGCGAAGCAATCCCTCATGGGACACAGGTGTAGGGGATCGTTGCAGAAATTAAAATTTTCTACGCATCACCAAGATCAATCTATGGAGAGATTAGCAACAAGAGAGAGGGGGTGTATCTTCATACCCTTGAAGATCACGATGCGGAAGCGTTACAAGAACACAGATGAAGGAGTCGTACTCGCAGCGATTCAGATCGCGGTTGATTCCGATCTGAGCACCGAACAACGGTGCCTCCGCGTTCAACACACATGCAGCACGGGGACGCCTCCTCCTTTTTAATCCAGCAAGGGGGCAGGATAAGTTGGGGAAGAACTCCGGTAGCACGACGGCGTGGTGGTGGAGCTTGCAGTTCTCCGGTAGGGCTTCGCCAAGCTCAACGGAGGAGGAGGGGGTGTTGGAGAGGGGGAGGGCTGCGCCTTGGATGAGGTGCTGCTGCCCTCCATCCTACCCTCTATTTATAGGGCGAAGGGGGAAGGGGGCCAGCCCCTCTAGATGAGACCTAGAGGGGGGGGCGGCGGCCAAGGGGAGGGGGCTTGCCCCCCAATCCAAGGGAGGCGCCCCCCTTTAGGGTTTCCCCCAAACCCTAGGTGCATGGGCCCTAGGGGGGATGGCGCCCAACCCACTTAGGGGCTGGTTCCCTTCCACATACAGCCCATAGGGCCCTCCGGGGCAGGTGGACCCTCCCGGTGGACCCCGGAACCCCTTCGGTGGTCCCGGTACAATACCGGCAAACCCTCGAATACTTCCGGTGGTCGTATGATGACTTCCCATATATAAATCTTCACCTCCAGACCATTCTGGAACTCCTTGTGACGTCTGGGATCTCATCCGGGACTCCGAACAACATTCAGTAACCGCATACTAATTCCAATAACAACTCTAGCGCCACCGAACCTTAAGTGTGTAGACCCTATGGGTTAGGGAACCATGTAGACATGACTGAGACATCTCTCTTGTCAATAACCAATAGCGGGATTTGGATACCCATGTTGGCTCCCACATGTTCCACGGTGATCTCATCGGATGAACCACGATGTCGAGGATTCAATCAATCCCGTATACAATTCCCTTTGTCCATCGGTATGTTACTTGCCCGAGATTCGATCGCCGGTATCCCAATACCTCGTTCAATCTCATTACCGGCAAGTCACTTTGCATGATCCCGTGACCAACTCCTTAGTCACATTGAGCTCATTATGATGATGCATTACCGAGTGGGCCTAGAGATACCTCTCGGTCATACGGTGTGACAAATCCTAGTCTCGATTCGTGCCAACCCAACAAACACTTTCGGAGATACCTATAGTGTACCTTTATAGCCAACCAGATACGTTGTGACATTTAGTACACCCAAAGCATTCCTACGGTATCTGGGAGTTGCACAATCTGATGGTCTAAGGAAATGATACTTGACATTAGAAAAGCTTTAGCAAACGAACTACACGATCTTGTGCTACGCTTAAGATTGGGTCTTGTCCATCACATCATTCTCCCAATGATGTGATCCCGTTATCAACGACATCCAATATTCATGGTCAGGAAGCCGTAACCATCTATTGATCAACGAGCTAGTCAACTAGAGGCTCACTAGGGACATGTTGCGGTCTATGTATTCACACATGTATTATGATTTCCGAATAACACAATTATAGCATGAACAATAGACAATTAGCATGAACAATAGACAATTATCATGAACAAGGAAATATAATAACAACCACTTTATTATTGCCTCTAGGGCATATTTCCAACAATAGGCATCTCCGTCGGCAGCACCAGCCGGAGGTGGGCGCGCTTGGTGTCCATCAAGCCCCACTTGCCCCTGAAGCCCTCGGTCTTCTTCCCGTCCTTCGAGATGGAGTTGGTCTTGTTGGCCGCAACGAAGCCAACGCACCCAGAGCAGTGGCCCTCTTTGATCCGGAGGAAGAATAAGGGGCGCAGTAGCGCCACGGATGGCATCACCCCAACATACACCTCGCAGTAGAAGGCAAAGATCGATAGGAGGAGGATGGAGTTGTGATGAAGATGGAGAGCGTGGATCTTGTAATGGCTAAGGATGGAGTAGAAGAAGTCGGAGAAGGGGGAACCAGCCCGGCGACGATGCTGCTCATGAAGAAGGGGTAGAAGGTGCTACCTGAGGCCTCTGGCTCGTCCGAGCCAGCCCGGAGCACAGTCTTCCTCTTCTTATCACCCTCCGCTGTCATCAGGAGCACGGCGGCAAGGTTCCTCTCCAAAACGCTTGGCACATCGAGCGTCGGCTCGTACCGAGACGACGAGGAAGTGGCCCGAGCTTTCTTGGGCGCCCTCTACGGCAAGCTCGAAGGAGGATCTAGGCGGATCTGGAGTCTCTGGAAGCGAAGGGAAAGAACGGGGATCTGGAGCGAGACGAAGGAAGGCAATGTAGATAAATATAGCCCGTGTCACTCCTTTGTCAGTCGGGCAGTTGCCAAGGCAGCATGGGGAAGTGGAGACGCCCATGTCCCATCAATTGCCACGAGTCAACTAAGGCCGCATGCTGTTGGGGCCTGCGGTGCTCCGAACTTGCCCCTTGGTTTCGTCTCGAAGCCAAGTCCGAGCATCCCTCGGGCCCGGGGGCTACTGTCGGCATCCTGGGAAAGGGGGTCCCCAGACTTGCCTGCCTGCAGCCCACGGCCTGGCTCCACCAGCGGCCCCATACATCCCATCTTCACCAGCAAACACTCAAGACCCTAGCGAGGGGCCGAGCCTCGCAAGGCGGACGATGCAAGACCTCCTCGGGAGCGGCCTCACCAGGCTGGCTCGCGAGGGGCGGAGAGATCAAGGCAAGGGGCACCTCGCGAGATTTCTATGACGCAAGCCATGACGACCAAGGCCAGGCAGGTGCCAGGCAGGCGCCAGCGTGCATAGTGTCCTTGATGAGCCACAAGTATATGGGATCTATCGTAGTCCTTTCTATAAGTAACAGTGTCGAACCCAATGAGGAGCAGAAGGAGATGATAAGCGGTTTTCAACAAGGTATTCTCTGTAAGCACTAAAATTATAGGTAACAGATAGTTTTGTGATAAGATAATTGGTAACGAGAAACAAGTAACAAAAGTAAATAATGTGCAGCAAGGTGGCCCAATCCTTTTTGTAGCAAAGGACAAGCCTGGACAAATTCTTATATAGAGAAAAGCGCTCTCGAGGACACATGGGAATTATCGTCAAGCTAGGTTTCATCACGATCATATGATTCACGTTCGGTACTTTGATAATTCGGTATGTGGGTGGACCGGTGCTTGGGTACTGTCCTTACTTGGACAAGCATCCCACTTATGATTAACCTCTATTGCAAGCATCCGCAACTACAACAAAAGTATTAAGGTAAACCTAACCATAGCATGAAACATATGGATCCAAATCAGCCCCTTACGAAGCAACGCATAAACTAGGGTTTAAGCTTCTGTCACTCTAGAAACCCATCATCTACTTATTACTTCCCAATGCCTTCCTCTAGGCCCAAATAATGGTGAAGTGTCATGTAGTCGGCGTTCACATAACACCACTAGAGGAGAGACAACATACATCTCATCAAAATATCGAACGAATACCAAATTCACATGACTACTAATAGCAAGACTTCTCCCATGTCCTCAGGAACAAATGTAACTACTCACAAAGCATATTCATGTTCATAATCAGAGGGGTATTAATATGCATATAGGATCTGAACATATGATCTTCCACCAAATAAACCAACTAGCATCAACTACAAGGAGTAATTAACACTACTAGCAACCCACAGGTACCAATCCCAAACTTAGAGACAAGAATTGGATACAAGAGATGAACTAGGGTTTGAGAAGAGATGGTGCTGGTGAAGATGTTGATGGAGATTGCCCTCTCCCAATGAGAGGAGCATTGGTGATGATGATGGCTTATTTCCCCCTCCCAGAGGGAAGTTTCCCTGGCAGAACAGCTCCGCCGGAGACCTAGATTGGTTCCGCCAAGGTTCTGTCTTGTGGCGGCAGAGTCTCGTCCCGAAAGCTGGCTTACAATTTTTTCCTCATCGAAAGACTCCATATAGCAGAAGATGGGCATCGGAGGGCCACCAGGGGGCCCACGAGGCAGGGGGCGCGCCCAGGGGGGTAGGGCGCGCCCCCCACCCTCGCGGGCACGGTGTGGCCCCCCTCCGGAACTTCTTGCGCTCAGTATTTTTTATATAATCTAAAAATGACTTCCGTGAAGTTTTAGGACTTTTGGAGCTGTGCAGAATAGGTCTCTAATATTTGCTCCTTTTCCAGCCTAGAATCCTAGCTGCCGGCATTCTCCCTCTTTATGTAAACCTTGTAAAATAAGAGAGAATAGGCATAAGTATTGTGACATAATGTGTAATAACAGCCCATAATGCAATAAATATCGATATAAAAGCATGATGCAAAATGGACGTATCAACTCCCCCAAGCTTAGACCTCGCTTGTCCTCGAGCGAAAGCCGGAATCGAAAAATATGTCCACATGTTTAGAGATAGAGGTGTCGATAAAAATAAAATACGGACATGAGGGCATCATGATCATTCTTAGAATAGTAACTTATATAATTATTGTCATATGATTTCTTACGCAGGAGTAACAATTCAATCACAATTTCAAGTATGAATCATAAACTTCATTGAAAACTAACAAACTGTAATATCAGTCATTGAAGCAATTGCAATTTATCATAACATAGGAAAGAGTCAATATAAGAGCTTTTCAGCAAGTCCACATACTCAACTATCATATAGTCTTTCACAATTGCTAACACTCACGAAATACTTATGTGTATGGAGTTTTAATCAGACATAGAGAAAGATAGGGGCTTATAGTTTTGCCTCCCAATGTTTTACCTCAAGGGTATTGTCAACAATAATAGTTCATGAAAACTCACATCCAATTAGCCATATATACCAGGATCTTTCCAACATGTTGTGCTTGCCAAAAGATAAAATGTAAAAAGGAATGGTGAGGAACACCAAGAAACTTTTGTAAGGTAAGAGATAAAAGTAAAAGATAGGCCCTTCGCAGAGGGAAGCAGAGGTTGTCATGCGCTTTTATGGTTGGATACACAAAATCTTAATGCGAAAGAACGTCACTTTATATTGCCACTTGTGATATGGACCTTTATTATGCAGTCCGTCGCTTTTATTTCTTCCATATCACACGATCGTATAAAGCTTATTTCTCCCACACTAATAAGTCGTACATATTTAGAGAGAAATTTTTATTGCTTGCACCAATGACAACTTACTTGGAGGATCTTACTCAATCCATAGGTAGGTATGGTGGACTCTCATGGCAAAACTGGTTTAAGGGTGTTTGGAAGCACACTTAGTATCTCTACTTGGTGCAAAGAATTTTGCTAGCATGAGGGGGAAAGGCAAGATCAATCATGTTGGATGATCGATGACAATATAATTTATCTCAGATGTAAGAAAACATAACCCATTATGTTGGCTTCCTTGTCCAACGTCGACTCTTTAGCATGTCATATTTTAATGAGTGCTCACAATCATAAAAGATGTCCAAGATAGTATATTTATATGTGAGGACCTCTCTTTCTTTATTACTTCCTATTAATTGCAATGATGACCAAAACCATGTTTGTCAACTCTCAAGAACTTTTATTCATCATACTTTTTATATGTGAGCTCATTACTCTCCATCAGATCCATATGATCTCTTTTATTTCCTTTTTATTCTTTCTCTTTCTTTTATTCCCTCAAGATCATAGCAAGATAATCAAGCCCTGGACTCAACACTAATCTTTATTATATATAGCTCATGGACTCGATTACATAGAGGGATCATAAAGCAAAAATCACAACTAGATCATACTAAGAACTTTTATTCTACTAGATCAAAATATTATCGAAAGGATCGAACTAAGAAAAGCGGTAAAGATAAAAGTGATGGTGATATGATACCAGGGCACTCCCCCAAGCTTGGCAGCTGCCAAGGGGAGTGCCCATACCCATGTGATTATATCTCTTTTGCCGGTGAAGGAGTTGTTGGTGATGGTGGATAGTCGCACATTGAGCGTAGGAGATCTTCCAACTTGCGGATAATGCCCTTGAGTGCAATGATATGCTCCTTCAACAAAATATTTTCACGTGTGAGATATTTGTTTTGTATACGAGCTAACTCAATCATCTTGAAAGCTTCGATCTCAGTTGGGGTAAGAAGATTGTGATCAAGTTGAAGGATGTCTTCTGTTGCTGAAACTTGGTCCTCCGTGGCCTTCTTGATCCCTTCATCCTTGTTGATCTCCATGGGTTCTTCTCTCTTCAGCTCTATCTTCATTAGCCAAGCATCGTTGCCCCCATTGTTGGAGGAGGAGGGAGATGACATGATGCTTGGCGTTGACAACCCTGGCAGAAAACAACTCGAAACAAGAATAGAGGATTTTTGCGTTATACGGTGGTCAAAACCTTCGGGAGATTATATAATGAATTTTTACCGAGCAAATTACGTATCGTGCAAGAAAACGGAGTCCAGAGAGCGCACAAGGTGCCCACGAGGCAGGGGGCGCGTCCTCCACCCTCGTGGAGCCCTCGTGTCCTTCCCGGACTGCTTCTTATTTTTCTATTTTTCTAAATATTCCAAAACGGAGGAAAATTGCCATTAGAACTGTTTTAGAGTCGTTTTACTTACTGTACCACATACCTATTCCTTTTCGGAGTCTGAAACATTCCGTAAGGTGTCCCTAATGTATTCCTCCAGGGTTACGGTTTCAATAACATTGGTTTCAACATTTATAGGATTACCTCAGATATAATGTTTAATTCTTTGACCGTTCACCACCTTCGGATTTGTGCCTTCAAAGTTGTTGATTTTTATGGCACCGGAACGATAGACCTCCTCGATAACATAAGGACCTTCCCATTTAGAGACAAGTTTTCCTGCAAAAAATCTTAAACGAGAGTTGTATAGGAATACATAATCACCTTCATTAAACTCACGCTTTTGTTTTCTTTTGTCATGGCATCTTTGAACTTTTTCTTTAAATAATTTGGCATTTTCATAGGCTTGGGTTCTGCATTCATCAAGTGAGCTAATGTCAAATAACCTCTTCTCACCGACAAGTTTGAAATCATAATTGAGCTCTTTAACAACCCAATAAGCCTTATGTTCTAGTTCGAGAGGTAAGTGACATGCTTTTCCATAAACCATTTTATACAGAGACATACCCATAGGATTTTTATATGCAGTTCTATAGGCCCATAATGCATCATCAAGTTTCTTGGACCAATTCTTTCTAGATCTATTAACAGTCTTTTGTAAAATTAATTTGGGTTCTCTATTGCTCAATTCTACTTGACCACTAGACTGTGGGTGATAAGGAGATGCAATTCTATGATTAACATCATATTTAGCAAGCATTTTACGGAAAGCACCATGAATAAAATGCGAGCCACCATTAGTCATTAAATATCTAGGGACTCCAAACCTCGGAAAAATAACTTCTTTAAGCATCTTAATAGAGGTGTTATGATCAGCACTACTAGTTGGAATAGCTTCTACCCACTTAGTAACGTAATCAACAACAACTAAAAAATGTGTGTGTATCCATTGGAGGCAGGAAAAGGTCCCATATAATCAAAGCCCCAAACATCAAATGGTTCAATAACAAGTGAATAATTCATAGGCATTTCTTGACGTCTACTAATATTACCAATTCTTTGACATTCATCACAAGATACAACAAACTTACGGGCATCCTTGAACAGAGTAGGGCAATAAAAACCAGATTGCAATACCTTATGTGCAGTTCTATCTCCAGCGTGGTGTCCTCCATAAGCTTCGGAGTGACACTTGCGTAGGATATGTTCATGTTCATGCTCAGGTACACAACGTCTAATAAAACCATCTACTCCTTCTTTATAAAGATGTGGGTCATCCCGAAAGTAATGCCTCAAATCATAGAAAAACCTTTTCTTTTGCTGGTATGTGAAACTAGGTGGTATAAATTTAGCAACAATATAATTAGCATAATCAGCATACCATGGAGCAGTACGAGAGGCATTTATGACATTTAATTGTTCATCAGGAATGCTGTCATCAATAGGCAGTGGGTCATCAAGGACATTTTCTAACCTAGACAAGTTATCTGCAACGGGGTTCTCAGCTCCCTTTCTATCAATAATATGCAAATCAAATTCTTGTAGCAAGAGAACCCATCTAATAAGTCTAGGTTTAGCATCTTTCTTTTCCATAAGATATTTAATAGCAGCATGATCCGTGTGAATAGTTACTTTAGAATCAACAATATAAGGTCTGAACTTATCACAAGCAAATACAACTGCTAAGAATTCTTTTTCAGTAGTAGCATAATTTCTCTGGGCATTGTCTAGAGTTTTACTAGCATATTTAATAAGATTTAATTTCTTATCAACTCTTTGCCCTAGAACAACACCTACAACATAATCACTAGCATCACACATAATTTCAACGGGTAAATTCCAATCAGGTGGCTGAACAATAGGTGCAGAGATCAATGCTTTCTTAAGTATTTCAAATGCTTCTATGCAATCATCATAAAAAACAAATGGTATATATTTTTGTAATAAATTAGTCAGAGGCTGAGAAATTTTTGAGAAGTCCTTAATGAACCTCCTATAAAAACTAGCGTGACCAAGGAAACTTATTATACCTTTGATATCCTTGGGACATGGCATCTTTTCAATAGCATCAGCCTTAGCTTTATCAACTTCAATACCTCTTTCAACTTTATGCCCCAAGACAATACCTTCATTAACCATAAAGTGGCACTTCTCCCAATTCGAGACAAGGTTAGTTTCTTCACATCTCTGCAAAACTCGATCAAGGTTGCTTAAGCAATCATCAAAAGAGGGTCCATAGACGAAGAAATCATCCATGAAAACCTCACAAATCTTTTCACAAAAGTTAGAGAATATAGCCATAATGCATCTTTGGAAGGTAGCAGGTGCATTACATAAACCAAAAGGCATACGTCTATAAGCAAAAGTACCGAACGGGCAAGTAAAAGTGGTCTTAGATTGATCATCAGCTGACACAGGTATTTGAGAGAAACCAGAATAACCATCTATAAAGCAAAAATGTGTATGTTTGGATAATCTTTCTAGCATTTGATCAATAAAAGGTAAGGGGTAATGATCTTTTTTGGTAACCTTATGTAATTTGCGGAAATCAATTACCATCCTATAACCTATAACAATTCTTTTCGGAATAAATTCATCTTTATCATTAGGAACGACAGTAATACCTCCCTTTTAGGGACACAATGGACATGACTTACCCACTGACTATCAGCAACGGGATAAATTATACGTGCCTCAAGGACCTTTAGTATTTATTTTCTTACCACTTCTTTCATCTTAGGATTCAGCCGTCGTTGGTGATCACGAACTGGTTTGGCATCTTTCTCCAAATTTTTTTGTGTTGAGATAGTGTGGGACTAATGCCCTTAAGATCATCAAGAGAATATCCAATAGCAGCACGGTGCTTCTTTAGAGTTTTCAATAATCTCTCTTCCTCATGCTCTGAAAAGTTAGCACTAATAATAACAGGATATATCTTTTTCTCATCAAGATAAGCATATTTAAGAGTATCAGGTAACAGTTTGAGCTCAGACACGGGATCACCCTTGGGTGGAGGAGGATCCCCTAGGATTTCAACATGCAAACTGTGTTTCAGGATGGGTTCCTGTTTAAAGAATACTTCATCTATTTCCCTTCTTTCATTCAGAAACATATCATTTTCATGGTCTAGCAAATATTGTTCTAAAGGATTACTAGGAGGCACGACAATAGAAGCAAGACCAATAATTTCATCTTTACTAGGCAATTCCTCTTCATGGTGTTGTCTACGAAATTTAGAAAAATTAAATTCATGAGACATGTCACCTAAAACAATAGTAACAACATCCTTTTCGCAATCTATCCTAGCATTAACTGTGTTCAAGAAGGGTCTACCAAATATAATGGGACAAAAGCTATCTTGTGGGGAACCAAGAACAAGAAAATCAGCAGGATATTTAGTTTTCCCACACAAGACTTCAACATCTCTAACAATTCCCATTGGTGAAATAGTATCTCTATTGGCAAGTTTAATTGTGACATCAATATCTTCTAACTCAGCAGGTGCAATATCATGCATAATTTCTCTGTATAAGTCAATAGGTATTGCACTAGCACTAGCAGCCATATCACACAAGCCATGATAACAATGATCTCCTATTTTAACAGAAATAACATGCATGCCTACCACATGTCTATGTTTATCTTTAGCACAAGGTTTAGCAATTCTAGCAGTTTCATCACAGAAATAAATAACATGCCCATCAATATTATCAGCTAAGAGATCCTTAACAATAGCAATATTAGATTCAACTTTAACTTGCTCAGGACGTGTATAGGTTCTAATATTGCTTTTACGAACCACAGTTGAAGCTTTAGCATGATCTTTTATCCTAACAGGAAAAGGTGGTTTCTCAACATAAGCAGTAGGAACAATAGGATCATTATAAGTGACGGTCTTTTCTTCAACTTTAATAGGTGAAGCTACTTTTACTTCTATGGGAGGATGATATTTAAACCACTTCTCTTTAGGGAGATCAATATAAGTAGCAAAGGATTCACAGAAGGAAGCTACTATCTCAGAGTCAAGTCCATATTTAGTGCTAAATTTACGGAAAACATCAGTATCCATAAAAGATTTAACACAATCAAACTTAGGTGTCATACCTGACTCCTTACCTTCGTCGAGATCCCAATCTTCAGAGTTGCGTTTAACTCTTTCCAACAAATCCCATTTGAATTCAATAGTCTTCATCATAAAAGAGCCAGCACAAGAAGTATCGAGCATGGTGCGATTGTTATCAGAAAGCCGAGCATAATTTTTTTGGATAATCATTTGTCTTGAGAGCTCATGATTGGGGCATGAATATAACATTGATTTAAGCCTCCCCCAAGCTTGAGCGATTATTTATCCTTTGTGAGGCCAAAAATTATATATATAATTGCGATCACGATGAACAAGATACATAGGATAAAACTTCTGATGAAATTCGAATTTCAATCGTTTGTAGTTCCATGATCCGATATCATCACATAGCCTATACCATGTCAATGCATCTCCCTTAAGAGATAAAGGGAAGACCTTCTTCTTAATAACATCAACGGGCACACCTGCAAGCTTAAATAGTCCACAAACTTCATCCACATATATTAGGTGCTCATCAGGATGCATTGTTCTGTCTCCTGCAAAAGGATTAGCTAGCAGTTTTCTATCATACCCGAAGGAATCTCAAAGTAGACATTTTCATTTTCAGTAGGTTCAATAGGTTGAGGAGCAACTCTTTGCTCTATTGGTCGGGGTGAAGATACCCCAAACAAGCCCCTTGTCGGTGTCAAAACCGGCGGATCTTGGGTAGGGGGTCCCGAACTGTGCGTCTAGGCCGGATGGTAATAGGAGGCAAGGGACACGAAGTTTTACCCAGGTTCGGGCCCTCTTGATGGAGGTAAAACACTACGTCCTGCTTTATTAATATTGATGATATGGGTGTTACAAGAGTAGATCTACCACGAGATCAGAGAGGCTAAACCCTAGAAGCTAGCCTACGGTATGATTGTATGTTGTGATTGTATGTTGTGATTGTTGTCCTACGGACTAAAACCCTTCGGTTTATATAGACACCGGAGAGGGTTAGGGTTACACAAGGTCGGTTACAAAGGAGCAGATATCCATATACGTATTTCCTAGCTTGCCTTGCACGCCAAGTAGAGTCCCCTCCGGACACGAGACGAAGTCTTCAATCTTGTATCTTCATAGTCTAACAGTCCTGCCAATGGAGATAGTCCGGCTGTCCGGAGACCCCCTAATCCAGAACTCCCACAGTAGCCCCTGAACCAGGCTTCAAAGACGATGAGTCCGGCGCGCAGTTGTCTTCGGCATTGCAAGGCGGGTTCCTTCTCCGAATATATTACAGAAGAATTTGAATACGAGGATAGTGTCCGACCCTGCAAAATAGGTTCCACATTTGACTGTAGAGAGAATAATGTTTTCACAGATCTAATCTGCTAGCTTGTTTTGGCAACATGACGTTACGTCATGGCCCGATGATTATTTGAACCGTTTCTTTTAACCAGCCCCGCACATAATGCGAGGCAGTTTTTTGACACGTCTTGTCAAAGCAGAGATCGTGTCCCCTTATTACGGGATTCTCATCAATACGGGTGTGGGTAACCCAACCGCTCCATCAATTGTGGTGCTTGGGGGATAAGTGAGTTTTATCAGGCAAGTGGGGACGCTTAATTTTGTCCGCCCATATAAAGGGATAAGGATTCACCTTTCTATCCACGCCTTCTTCCTCCTCTGCTCATCCGCTTCCGCACACTTGAGCTCTAGCGCCCAAGCTCTCACTTCCATCACAACCTTCTCCAACCATGTCCGGAGTGGGAGGCAAGTGGATGGTCTCCTCCGTCACGGAGGGAGACATCAAGAAACCGAGGAGAGCCGGATACCTGCCCGACGACATCGCCCACCGGCTCCCAGATGAGGGACAGCTCATCCCCACCCCCGAGCCCCATGAGAGGGTGGTATTCCTCACCCATTTCCTCCGCGGACTGGGATTCCCTCTCCATCCCTTCGTCCGGGGGCTCATGTTTTATTACGGCCTGGATTTCCACGATCTGGCCTGAACTTTATCCTCAACATCTCGGCGTTTATCGTCATGTGCGAGGCCTTCCTCCGCATCAAGCCCCATTTTGGCCTATGGCTGAAAACCTTCAACGTCAAGACGAAGATAGTGAGTGGCTGCCAGGCGGAGTGCTGAGGCGCCATGGTGGGCAAGATGCCCAACATCACATGGCTCGAGGGCTCCTTCGTGGATACCATAAAGGGGTGGCAATCGGGGTGGTTCTATATCACTGAGTCGCGTGACCCTGCATGGGTAGCGGCCCCCGAGTTCCGATCTGGCATCCCCATGTGGATCACCTCCTGGAAAGAGAAGGGCCTGTCCTGGGGTAATTCAAAAGAGCTTACCGGACTCCAGTCATGTATTCAAAACATGGTGGACAAGAAGCTCAAGCTCGTCAACATAGTCCAGGTTATGCTCGTCCGCCGGATACTCCCGTGCCAACAACGAGAGTTCACCTTGTGGGAGTTCAACCCGGCGCAGCATCGAACTCTGAACAGGCTCTTCGACACAACTCATGAAGATGCCTGGAGGGTGATGTTCAAGGGCGCCACGGTCCCTCCCCCCATTACCGAGGATCGCAGATTCAGCGCGAAGCGCCAAGCCAGTGCGGTAAGCTGTTTTACCTTTCACATGATACTTGTTTTCTATATAGATTGACTCTATGCGGGATCTAAACTCCCGTAATTTTGACAGGACTGTCAGAAGATGGCCGGACAGATCGACTGTCCAGCTCCCTTGCCCGAAGGCCCCACAGACGCTCTTCTAACGAATATGCTGACTCCGGCCCCTTATAAGGTGTCGGAGAAGACCAAGAAGGCCAAGGGAGCTTGAAAGAGTTCCCGACGCCAGGCGTCGTCGGACTCACCGTCCGATGACTCTGCGGCGCACTCCTCCCCCAAAGACGAGGAAGAGGAAGAAGGGGCTTCCCCACCGACTGGGGGAGACAAGAAAAGGAAGGCCACCCCAACTGGGAAGGCCGGAGGGTCCAATAAGGGAAGGACGCTCCTTCCGGACAGCTCCACCGCCGCCGACGAAAGTGAAGACGAGTGGTTGCCCAGGGCCAAGCCCCAGGGGAGGTCATAAGTATTCGGATACCAAAGTAACCCATAGGATTCCTTTGTCGCATTGCTTTCCCTAACGCCGAACTCAATTGTGCAGGCCGCCCGGAGCCAATATCGAGGTATCCTCGGACGGCTCCCTGGGCTCGTCGGACATGGATAGCGATCCAGTCCCGACCGCCACCTCCCCTCATCCAGCCGACGACGCCGAGGTGCTGTTTCAAGAGGCACCGAATCGAGGGGGAACAGTCCCGGAGGCGCCTCAAGGCGACCTTCCGGACTCCGGGAGCCGAGGGGACGGGGTCCCCGAGAGCTCCGAGTTCGGCCCTCAGCCGACCACCGCGCCAGACCCTCCAACGGTTTCGAGCTCGGGCAAGCGGTCCCCTTCTAAGGAGGGTGAGATGCCTATGCCTGTGAACAATGTCCATCCAGAGGCGCCGGACACTATGTTGGAAGCGCTTCGCAGCGCTTCCATCAAGGAGGAGCACCGCACTATCATGAGTGCGGTGATCAAGAAGGTTCAGTCCGCCAAGAGCGGATTGACTAAAGCCTGTACTAGCCTTCTAACAGACTTCGAGGTAAGTGTTTTTGAAATGTAGTAGAAGTATTACTGCATAGATAGTAGCCCCTGATGCTTTGTTCGGTGTTCACAAAGAAAAGCCGAACAGAGGATCAAATAATACCGCAGGAGTCTAATATAAGTATGTCAATATGCATATGCAGGCTTCTCTGCTGGCGTCCGCCGCACTAACTGCGGAGGTCGCCGTACTGAAGCAGGACGTCGATGGGTCCAAGAAAGAGCTCAGCCTTGTCAAGAGGCAGCTCGAGGAGACCAAAGGTAAGTAATACCCCATCTATAGATATATGTATATAAAAATGACGGGATTTCAAAATGACAGGATCATTGTATGTTTTGCCAAGGGCCACGACTGAGGTGGCGACCCTGAAGCAAGCACTGACCAAGGCCGAAGATACAGCGGCCAAGGAGCGCACCGAGTGAGAGAGGCACGAGGCTCGAGTGGGCGAGGTGCAGCAAGAGCTCTAGGCTCTCGTGAAGAAGCACGAGGCGTTGGAGCTTGACTTGAAGACACGAGAGTCTGAGCTTGCCGCGGCCCGTGAGAGCGCGAAGGGTGCCAAGGCCGAGGCCCAGAAGGCCCCTCAGGAGATCGATGTGATGAAGAAGATAGCGGCGGGTAAGGATTTCTATATGCAAAGCAAGCATGTAAAGGTGAATTACCGATTACTTACCCGAATCCGGAGCCCTTCAGGAGCATTCGCAGATTTGCCCCGCAGTGTGTCTGATGCCGCACTATTCTACCAGGCCGAGGATGCAAGCTCGGCGGAGAAGCTGTTCTGGTCTCAGTATGCTGAGGCCGAACATCCGGTGCCAATGAGCGACCAGCTGAAGCAGATGGCCGAGCTACATAAGGCGGCCGATCAGGCCATGAAGGGCTTCATAGTCTGGTTGTGGCCTGGCGACGCCCTTCCGAATAGCTTCTTCGGCCTGGTGTGGCGGCTTGTGGATGCCTGCCCTCGGCTGGAGGTCCTCAAGCAATCTGTCTGCATAGAAGGTGCACGCCGGGCTTTCGCCCGTGTAAAAATGCAGTGGGTCAAGCTAGACGCCGTGAAGCTGATCAAGGAGGGGCCACCGGAGGGCAAGGAGCACCGCCACCCCGAGATGTACTACGGGGGTGTTCTGCCGGGTGCCCGTCTTATCGCGGATGAGTGTTCAAAAAATATAATATTTGAATGAGACTTGCTTGTTTTGTCCTGTATGTGTGAAAACTTGTTTCATATGCGCTATGCAACACTTTTGTGAATTTAAAATATTACCTTCTGTTTGGCTGTTTATCCAATCTGAGTGATGGCTAGTCCTCGGCTTCTGCCCCCATGCCACGAGTGCCGGGGTGTTCGGGATAAACCTGAGCACTCTTGTTCCCATGTTTGGGTCCTTCGAGGGAGGTGCTCAGCACAACGAACAAGGCAACCGGACTAATAATGCTTGATCACTCTGACTTAGCCATAGAATTCTATAATTTTAAATTTCGGCGAAGCCCCTGGTATTCGGAAGGCCGAATTTGGGGCCCGATACACGCCTGTAAGCCGGACAGAGCCGGCCCCTCACCCTAAGCGGCATAAGTCTTTAGGGACTCGAAAAACCTCGTCGAACAGCGACCAGTCTCTCGCCTTATCATGATAGTCAGTTTTAGCTTTCTCTACTGAGGTGCTCAGCCCGGCAGAACCGGGGCACAATCACAGTAGTTCTCCTAGCGCTACCTTAGCCGATAGAGCGGAACGTAAGGTACTAAAACATAGGAGCCGGGCAAACCCATCATTTGACCAAAGACATGATTCGGAGCTGATGCATATAACGCTATAAGTTTGGGGGCCGCACTTGTGAAAGTGTTTGGACTTTTCACACCATATTGTGGGTACGTAAGCCCCTGGTGCATTGGCTGTACCAGAGTGTATGGTTGCTAGGCGTCATTAATGAACACATAGATATGTATATACATATAACAAAAATGTAATAATAGTCGTAATGTCATGCATTGTTTATTAAAAAATTGCGTTACAGCAGAGTGATATAGATAGTGCAATAAGCAAAAGAGTAGGACTATGTCCCTTCCAAGGGCGAGCTGAGGAATGATATGAAATCTGTAATCGACCTGGGGATTCCGTTATATAACGTAGTTGTCTGCCGCCTTGGTTGCTGTATCATGTGTGCGGCAATAGAGCTGCCGGACGGTGTTTCCAGAGATTAAAGTCCTGAAAGAAAAAGAAAAATAACCAAACGGGAAGCCCCTGGTGCGGTTTAGGCCGCGTTTTGGGGCGTGCCGTAGTTGTGCCCCCTCCCCACCTGTGCCCATGGTATTTTTAATGCATAATTATGTACGCGCGACACGAATAACGCCATTGGGCTGTGTTTGGGGTGGTTGCCGTATTGCTACGTGAGCTCAGGTCGCGTCAGACGATCTGTTTGCCGATTGCCCCGAGCACGCTTGAAGGTGTCCGGGCTTTGAAACGCCAAATTGGTAGATTGCCTTGAGAGGCTGCATTGCGCTTCTGCTGCGAGGGCCGCGGTGTGCTCCTCTATTCGGAGAGAGCGCTTTGTGTTTCCATTGACTATAATATCTCCGCGAGGTCCTGGCATCTTGAGCTTGAGGTATGCATAATGTGGTACCCCATTGAATCTAGCAAATGCGATTGGTCCGAGCAGCGTGTGATAACCACTGCGGAACGGGACTATATCGAAGATTAACTCTTCACTTCGGAAGTTATCTGGGGATCCGAAGACCACTTCCAGTGTAATTGAGCCTGTGCAGTGGGCCTCTATGCCTGGAATGACGTCCTTAAAGGTCGTCTTTGTGGGTTTGATCCTTGAGGGGTCTATACCCATTTTGCGCACGGTGTCCTGATAGAGCAGGTTCAGGCTGCTGCCGCCGTCCATAAGGACTCGAGTGAGGTGAAATCCTTCAATGATTGGGTCTAGGACCAGTGCGGCGAATCCGCCATGACGGATACTAGTGGGGTGGTCCCTGCAATCGAAGGTGATCGGACAGGAGGACCAAGGGTTGAACTTTGGGGCGACTGGCTCCAACGCATATACGTCCCTGAGCGCACGCTTCCGCTCCCTCTTGGGGATGTGGGTTGCGTATATCATGTTCACCGTCCGCACTTGCGGGGGAAACCTCTTCTGTCCTCCAGTGTGCGGCTGCCGGGGTTCTTCCTCGTCATCGCTATGCGGCCCCTTGTCCTTGTTTTCGGCAATTAACTTGCCGGCCTGCTTGAACACCCAACAATCCCTGTTGGTGTGATTGGCTGGCTTGTCTGGGGTGCCGTGTATTTGACACGAGCGATCGAGTATACGGTCCAAGCTGGACGGACCCGGCGTACTTTGTTTGAATGGCTTTTTCCGCTGACCGGGTTTAGAGCCTTTGAATCCGGCATTGACTGCCGTATCCTCAGTACTTTCGCCGTTAATGCGGCGCTTATGCTTGTTGCGACGTGACCTGCTATTGCCGTCCTTGGTATCTGAGGTACCATGGTTCTTTGATATGTTATTACTGCGAGCCAACCAGCTGTCTTCTCCCGCACAAAAGCGGGTCATGAGCGTCGTGAGGGCTGCCATAGATTTCGGCTTTTCCTGACCAAGGTGCCGGGCTAGCCACTCGTCTCGGATGTTGTGCTTGAAAGCCGCTAAGGCCTCCGCATCCGGACAGTCGACGATTTGATTTTTCTTTGTAAGGAACCGAGTCCAGAATTGCCTGGCCGACTCTTCTGGCTGCTGAATTATGTGGCTCAAGTCATCGGCGTCTGGTGGTCGCACATAAGTGCCCTGAAAGTTGTCGAGGAATGCGGCTTCCAGATCTTCCCAACAGCTAATGGAGTCCGCTGGCAAGCTATTAAGCCAATGCCGCGCTGGTCCTTTGAGTTTTAGTGGGAGGTACTTGATGGCATGTAAGTCATCACCGCGGGCCATGTGGATGTGGAGGAGGAAGTCCTCAATCCATACTGCGGGATCTGTTGTGCCGTCGTATGATTCAATGTTTAGATGTTTGAAACCTTCTGGGAATTGATGTTCCATTACTTCATCTGTGAAGCATAAGGGGTGTGCGGCGCCTCTGTATTGGGCTATATCATGGCGCAGCTCGTATGGGTCCTGCCCACTGTGTTCGGCCCAGCCGGATTTGCTTTTATTGTATCTGGCGTGGCGTTTACCGTCTCGTAGAGTGGTGCACCCTCGTGATCCGTAGATCGATCTTGAATGCTTTGCTTTGTCCTCCAATATGTCTCGCAGGTCTGGCGTATCTCCCCATGCCTTTTTATTTGGATGGCGTCGAGGTGGAGGCTGAGCTTTTGGCTGGAATGCCTCTCTATTGCGGCCACGAGGTGGCCGATTAGCCATATCATACGCTTCTTCCTCCAGTCGGGGTAGTAACCCGCGCCTTGGGTAACTCTTGGAGGGACGATCGAGTTTATATTCCTCGGCCGCGAGGACTTCAGTCCATTCGTTAGCTAGCAGGTCTTGATCAGCTTGAAGTTGCTGCTGCTTTTTCTTCAGGCTATTTGCTGTGGCCATAAGCCTGCGCTTGAAGTGCTCTTGTTCGACGGGATCCTCTGGTACGGTGAATTCATCGTCGCCAAGGCTTGCCTCGTCTTCGGAGGGGGGCATGTAATTGTCATCTTCCTCCTCTCCGCCAGCCTCTCTCTCAGGAGAGCTGGCTCCTTCATCCTCCTGATCTAACTCTTGCTGGAGGGATTTTTGTTGTCTTCGGCGCTATCCGGAGTGTTATTATCTCCTGTGCCGGTATCACCACTTTTGCTTTGGTGGGACTTAGAGCAGCGCCGCTGATGTTGACGCTTGGGTTGCTTCTTCGAGGGGTCATCCTCCGCTATCTCGTCGCCGTTGCCTTCATTGGGTGTATCCACCATGTACATGTCATACGACGAGGTGGCTTTCCAGTGCCCTATAGGTGCTGGTTCATGTTCATCTCCTACATCGTTGTCCATACCGTCGACGTCTTCGGAGTCAAAGTAGAGCATGTCGGTTAAATCATCGACAGTGGCTACAAAGTGGGTGGTGGGTGGGCGTCGAATTTCTTCGTCGCCTGCATCCCAGTCCTGTTGGCCATAATCCGGCCAGGGCTCTCCTGACAAAGAGAGAGACCTTAGTGAATTCAGAATGTCGCCGAAGGGCGAGTGCTGAAAGATATCCACAACGGTGAATTCCATGATCGGCGCCCAATCGGATTCGATTGGCAGGGGCGCGGATGGTTCGGGGTCCGGAGGAGAGTCCGGCACCTTGGAGTCACGGGCTGCACAAAGGATTATGCTGGTGTTTGGCTCGATCGCCGTCGAGACTGCAGCCCCTGAGGTGGTGTCTAGCCACCCGTCCTCGATTGGCGCAGCTAGCTCCGAGCTAAGGGTCGGAGCTGATGCGGGCGCGACCTCTAGGGTACCGTCCGATGGCAGAGCTAGGTCATACCCATCGCGACAGTGCGGCGCGCCCGGCTGTGGCTCGAATCCGTCGAAGATCAAGTCCCCACGGATGTTGGCCGTGTAATTCAAACTTCCAAATCTAACCTGATGGCCAGGGGCGCAGCTTTCAATCTGCTCCAGATGGCCAAGCGAATTAGCCCGCAGTGCAAAGCCGCCGAATACGAAGATCTGTCCGGGGAGAAAAGTCTCACCCTGGACCGCATCGCTATCGATGATAGTAGGAGCCATCAAGCCTAATGGCGACGACACAAAGGAACTCTCAATGAAAGCACCAATGTCGGTGTCAAAACCAGCGGATCTCGGGTAGGGGGTCCCGAACTATGCGTCTAGGCTGGATGGTAACAGGAGGCAAGGGACACGAAGTTTTACCCAGGTTCGGGCCCTCTTGATGGAGGTAAACCCTATGTCCTGCTTGATTAATATTGATGATATGGGTGTTACAAGAGTAGATCTACCACGAGATCAGAGAGGCTAAGCCCTAGAAGCTAGCCTACGATATGATTGTCTGTTGTGATTGTTGTCCTACGGACTAAAACCCTTCGGTTTATATAGACACCGGAGAGGGTTAGGGTTACACAAGGTCCGTTGCAAAGGAGGAGATATCCATATACGTATTGCCTAGCTTGCCTTCCACGCCAAGTAGAGTCCCATCCGGACATGAGACGAAGTCTTCAATCTTGTATCTTCATAGTCTAACAGTCCGACCAATGGAGATAGTCCGGCTGTCTGGAGACCCCCTAATCTAGGACTCCCACACCCCTCAGAGGATTACTTTCCATAGTAACAAGTGACAGTAAATTTCAGCACACTATATAAATTTTTCCTTACCAAATTCCTCCTACCAAAGGCGCTTCACTCCCCGGCAACGGCGCCAGAAAAGAGTCTTGTTGACCCACAAGTATAGGGGATCTATCATAGTCCTTTCGATAAGTAAGAGTGTCGAACCCAACGAGGAGCAAAAGGAAATGATAAGCGGTTTTCAGCAAGGTATTCTTTGCAAGCACTGAAATTATAGGTAACAGATAGTTTTGTGATAAGATAATTGGTAACGAGCAACAAGTAAAGAAAGTAAATAAAGTGCAGCAAGGTGGCCCAATCCTTTTTGTAGCAAAGGACAATCCTAGACAAATTCTTATATAGAGAAAAGCACTCCAGAGGACACATGGGAATTATCGTCAAGCTAGGTTTCATCACGATCATATGATTCACGTTCGGTACTTTGATAATTTGGTATGTGGGTGGACCGGTGCTTGGGTACTGTCCGTACTTGGACAAGCATCCCACTTATGATTAACCTCTATTGCAAGCATCTGCAACTACAACAAAATTATTAAGGTAAATGTCGGTGTCAAAACCGGCGGATCTCGGGTAGGGGGTCCCGAACTATGCGTCTAGGATCGATGGTAACAGGAGGCAGGGGACACGATGTTTTACCCAGGTTCGGGCCCTCTTGATGGAGGTAAAACCCTACGTCCTGCTTGATTAATATTGATGATATGGGTAGTACAAGAGTTGATCTACCACGAGATCATAGAGGCTAAACCCTAGAAGCTAGCCTATGGTATGATCGTATGTCTATGTCTATCGACTAGCCTGGCCTCGGTTTATATAATGCACCAGAGGCCTAGGATAACAAGAGTCCTAGCCGAATACGGCGGTGGGGTGGAGTCCTTGTCTTGATCGCCAAGTCTTGTGGAATCTTCCTTGTATGCGGCAGCTGTCCGAACTGGCCCATGAGTATGCGGCCATGGGGGTCCTCGGCCCAATCCAACTGATCGGGAGACAATGTGATGAGTACCCCCTAGTCCAGGACACCGTCAGTAGCCCCCTGAACCGGTCTTCAAGTTAGGGACGCTCCTCGATTCTTCCGAACTGTTCTTCATCTTCGGTTGACGGTCTTGAAAACTGGTTCAACAAATCTTCTCATCTTCGATCTTGAGGATCGCCGAAATGCATTCGGCGAGTTGACACGTCGGGTATCCGAGGAGCCCCTTTAAGTTTCCGGCCTTTATTAATGCCTTGTTATTTTTATGCCACACCTCGGGTTTGAAGTTGTTCCCGGGAGGCAGTGTCCTCTTGCGTCCGAGCTCTAACGCCGGACTGCATTCGAGGTATCTTTTGCGGCCGAGCACCAATGTCGGATCGCTTTCGAGCTCCAACGCTGGAATGTATCCGAGCTCCAACGCTGGAATGTATCCGAGCTCCAACGCCGGACTATGTCCAAGCTCCAACGCCGGACTGTATCCGAGCTCCAACGCCGGACTATATCCGAGCTCCAACGCCGGACAGTGTCCCAGCTCCAACGCCGGACTATATCCGAGGTGTCATATCACCTTGGTTCAAAAAATTTAAAGGAGTTTAGCCAAGCTTAATGCCGGAAATGCCCTCTATGGAGCCAGCCACTAGCGCCCAAGCTTTATGCCGGACTGCTTCCGAGGTGGTGCACCACCCCGACTGTGGGCCAACTTTTTGTCAATATTTTTTATTATTGCAATTTATTCTCTGCCGAGATATATGGTCAGTAGCCCTCAAGGTGTGTATCGGTCTAAAACACGAGATGCACTTGAAGGATGACGTAAGACCGCTGATCCCAGTAGCCGTTGAGACTCAGGTTGATTTGCAAAATCGGCCTGAGGATCAAGTCCTAGCTCGGCAGAATACTTCGGGACACAAAAAGCAGCATGCTTAGTCTTCAAGACTCAGGTTGGGTGCGGCCGACCAACCTGAGGATCAAAATCTCCTCGGCAACTGTATTGCACTTAAAATTTTCTGCATTGAACAGGCAATGCAGTAGCCCCCGAGACACTGGTCGGGTGGCAACACCAGATCAGGGGATCGATGTGCCCCTTTAATATTTGTAAATAATAAGGCCGAAGCCCAGTAGCCCCCGAGTCTTAATGCAGGCATGGGTGGCCGAATTAAGGATCGATATCCATAGTAAAATCACAAATTATGTGTAATGACTCTATGTATCCAAGTACTTTACGTCATTAATGCTTGGATCCGCATTGTACAAAACTTTGTTGACCGACCATCGGCTTCCACCTCCTCGGCTAGTAGCCGAGGAGTGTTTGTCCTACTTTATAAAACCTTTATGAGGGCAAAGATTTACGACAAACAAGGAAATCTGGCCATACGGTTTTATGAACAAAGGTACGCAGAGAGATATGTTATATTACTGTTTAACATAAGAAATGTCTTCCAAAGAAAATAGTCCCGCTATCGGTTCCTTTCTTTGGGTTGTCATGCTAAGCATGATCATGTAGCCTCAGCTCTAATGTAAGAGCATAATATCAAGGATTTAGTTTGGGACGCCAGTTAATAGCCCCCGGTAGTGTTCAGCGATAGTCGAGGTCAAGCCGTAAACACTTCGGTCATTGTTATGAATGGCCCATCATTTAACACTGTCAGCGGATTGCTTACCAGTTTACGCTTATTGTGACAGTCATTTTTCGGCTTTCTCCACTGAGGTGCTTAACCATGTGAGCTGGAAGCACAATCGCAGTGGTTCTCCCTTTGCACACCTAGCCGAACAAAGCGGAACATAGGAGGCAAGCGCAGGAGCCAGGCAACCCAACTATTGACCGAAGACACAATTCGAAACCAATGCATATATAGTGAGATCCGAGAATGTTTTTGCCGAATCTATAAAGGTGTCTGGCATTGCACTGCGAGACTTGTGCTAAAAACACACAAATAGTTTAAAAGTGCCATAAGCTTGGAAAACCAAAAAAACGTCAGTAAAAACTTGACTTCCGAACAAGATCAAGTGTTCGGTGCCAATCCGAAAATTGGGGAAAATCGTGCTTCTGTCGTGCATTAATATTACACATCCGATCTCAAGACTTCAAGCGGGTTAGCCTACGGCTGCAGCCTCCTATCCCGAAGGCGGAGTGCTTCTCGTTAGACCAGTTTAGCGAACTAAACTCGAGCGGTCACTAGAGAGAAAATGGGTTATCTGGCTATTGACCACACACTCACGTCGAAAAAGGAGTGATAGAAAAAGACTTTGCAATGACCAAGAAGAAAACACATTTACTATAAAATAGCTCATATAAATTTTAAGAGCCCCCAAGTGACTTGGGTAAAAGCTTTTATGTATAATGATTGTATGTACCGAAGTACTTATATCATATCTTTGTTCAACCGAACTTTAAACGTGTCTTAACCGACCGTCGGCTTCTCCCTCTTCGGTTAAGGACCGAAAAGTGTTATGTACTCCACCTGTCGAGAATATCGACAGTGTTTCCGATAACCAGGCAACTGGGCCATAAGGCTGTAACAGACAAAGCGCGCTCAGGGAACTTATGCTATATTACAGACGAAGTGTAAGAAGCATCTTTGAAGAAAATAGTACCCCCACCGATACCTTTCTTCGGTGCTCATTTTTACTATGAGACTTGTGCAATAGATTTTTTGTACTCATGAGTTCCGTTGTGTGCCGACCATGATTGAAAACAATAAGAGCGCTAGCTTTCGGCTTCACCCAGTCTGAGGTCAGAGCTCGGAGGACCCGATCATGACGATCACAGAGGTGCTCCCTTTACTCCCTAGCCGAACAATCGGGAACGTAGGGGTAAGCACAGGAGCCAGGCAACCCAGCTTGCAAATCGCTTAAGTCAATATGGTGCATATTGTGGCGTAATACACGAACAAGGAACGAAGCCGTACAAGTATAATCATATGCAAGAGGAAAAGCTTCATAAAGGAAGCCCCCAAATGAATTGGGTCCTTGAATTTGTGTGTCACAAACAAAGTTTTGACAAGGTGATTTTTTACAAGCAACTTTTTTCCAAAAAAGTATAATGCTTGGTCGAACCGAACACAAGTAAAAAATTTAAAACTTGGAGTATGAAGGCAACTTAGCTGGTTAATGTGTTCGGTATTGACGATGTGGTCCGAGCTTGATGCGGGACAAGGTTCCATCCCCCAAGCCGGTCCCGAGGTGGCGGAGCAAAGAGCTCCGCATGCCGAAGTGGTGACATAGCACGGCCAATGCAGGCAGGCAGAGTGATACCGAAGTCCCCGACATGGGGTAATGAAGTGTTGACGAAGCCCCCCGTCCAGCCGAGGTGACATGGTATGTCAGTACGCCGAGTTGACGATACTGCCCAACCCAGATCATTTTCCTGTGCACAAGAAATAGTGCAAACCGGAGATAATAGTAATAATAATAATAAAAAAATGTTGCATAATAAATAATTTATGCAAAGTGAGTAATAAAAGAAATATGGCCTGTCGCCAAAGTCAATGTTGATGCAGGGCATCGGCGTGACACAGTGAAGGCGTGACAAAGCCTGAATTTGCAGGGCGGTCTGGGCTCCGGATGCGGCGTTCGCCGAACAATGTACAGAAACTGATCAAACCACCACGCGACCGTTTTTAATGTGGCCGCCATTTCATAGACCTGTGTACAGATGATGGAACAAACCAGAGTAATAATTCCTTAAGAAAAATAAACCCAACAAGAAAAATTGTTAGGATTAATAGCACCTGGTTTATTTGCTATAGCATTCCGAAGAAAAGCGACTCCCAAAATTGGGAATCGATCCGCACACCCATTGCCTGATGGGTGATAAAGTGATGGCCCGGTGATGCTGGCAAAGGTTGGCTTGCCGAGGCGAAGCCCTCGGTCCAGCTAACATGACGAAGCTGGTCGACTGGTGACGTCGAAGTCAGCAGAGTATGTTGATGAAGAAATAGCCAAGCCCTCGGTCTAGCCGAGGTGACGGAGCCTCGATGTCAGCTGATGAGTCGAAGTAGGTCGGCGTGATGGACACTAGTTTGAAGAAGCAATAGTGCGGCCCTGCCGATGCAGGTCGTGACGTGGTCGATGCCGGCTTGATGAAGCGACCGTGCGGCGATGCCGGTATGCCCGCTCCGTGTAATCCGTGGAGCGGCGATGTTGGTGATGATTTATCCTTCGCAATGCCGAACTCTTGTTCGGCTTGCCGAGATGATGATCGAATGAATTGTGCTCCGCTCAATAAAGCGGCGACCTGTGTAGCGCAGGTCGGTAGCCGTGGAGCAATACCGCCGGACTGGTTTGACACCAGCGTGATGGTGAAGATTACCTTGAAGGAGGCTTAAAATTTTATGGGTACGTGTTTAAAAACAACGTACAATACCATAGAAGAAAATTCCTTAAAAAAGGTTGTCCAATATCACGTTCATAAAGAAACATGAATTCGGGTCGGATCCGTATTCGCGCAGAAAACAGATCCGAAAATTGGTCCACTCATCGGAAGTTTCCCAGAGTTTGAACCGTTGGATCGAGCTGAAATTTGGAGGGTGGTAGATACGGGATTTCCGCAGTAGATGAACGGTTGGATCTTCCAAAGGACCTCCGAGATGGGCTCTGGAGACCACGCCCTACACTCATCCAGATTCCCGTCTAGATTTGACAGGGCTCCGGTATATCGTAGATTGTCGGAGATTCCTACATCGGAACTCGACGAAATTTTCCAGGGTTGTTGTAGACTCAATTCCGCATAATTCCACCAAAGGGATCGTCAAAGTGATGCTCTAAGAGGTGGTGGCAGCGGATACAAGTTTGTTGTTCGGAAAAACAGCACGGTCGCCCGAGGGCAATGTTGACGTTGAGCCCCCGAGCTCCATGGATGATTCCTCCGTGATCTTGATAGAGATCGGAGTTGATGTTGATGAAGCCCTCGTCTGAACATGACGATTGGAGATGGATCATGGTCCTTGGTCGAGCCAAGGTGACCAGTCGAGCCGGCGACGAAGATGCCGGCATCGCAGTTGACCTGCAGACGAGCCATGGATCCTTTTGCCGATCACACAGCGGAACTCTCAATAAAAGCATCAATGTCGGTGTCAAAACCGGTAGATCTCGGGTAGGGGGTCCCGAACTATGCGTCTAGGATCGATGGTAACAGGGGGCAGGGGACACGATGTTTTACCCAGGTTCGGGCCCTCTTGATGGAGGTAAAACCCTACGTTCTGCTTGATTAATATTGATGATATGGGTAGTACAAGAGTTGATCTACCACGAGATCGTAGAGGCTAAACCCTAGAAGCTAGCCTATGGTATGATCGTATGTCTATGTCTATCGACTAGCCTGGCCTCAGTTTATATAATGCACCAGAGGCCTAGGATAACAAGAGTCCTAGCTGAATACGCCGGTGGGGTGGAGTCCTTATCTTGATCGCCAAGTCTTGTGGAATCTTCCTTGTATGCGGCAGCTGTCCGAACTGGCCGATGAGTATGCGGCCATGGGGGTCCTCGGCCCAATCCAACTGATCGGGAGACGATGTGATGAGTACCCCCTAGTCCAGGACACCGTCAGTAAACCTAACCACAGCATGAAACATATGGATCCAAACAGCCCCTTACGAAGCAACGCATAAACTAGGGTTTAAGCTTTTGTCACTCTAGCAACCCATCATCTACTTATTACTTCCCAATGCCTTCCTCTAGGCGCAAATAATGGTGAAGTGTCATGTAGTCGACGTTGACATAACACCACTAGAGGAGAGACAACATACATCTCATCAAAATATCGAACGAGTACCAAATTCACATGACTACTAATAGCAAGACTTCTCCCATGTCCTTAGGAACAAACGTAACTACTCACAAAACATATTCATGTTCATAATCAGAGGGGTATTAATATGCATATAGGATCTGAACATATGATCTTCCACCAAATAAACCAACTAGCATCAACTAGAAGGAGTAATTAACACTACTAGCAACCCACAGGTACCAATCCCAGACTTGGAGACAAGAATTGGATACAAGAGATGAACTAGGGTTTGAGAGGAGATGGTGCTGGTGAAGATGTTGATGGAGATTTCCCTCTCCTGATGACAATGGCGATGATTTCCCTCTCCCAGAGGGAAGTTTCCCGGCAGAATAGCTCCGCCGGAGCCCTAGACTGGTTCCACCAAGGTTCCGCCTCGTGGCGGCGGAGTCTCGTCTCGAAAGTTGGCTTATGATTTTTTCCTCATTGAAAGACTCCATATAGCAGAAGATGGGCATCGGAGGGCCACCAGGGGGACCATGAGGCAGGGGGCGCGCCCAGGGGGGTAGGGCGCGCCCCCACCCTTGTGGGTAGGGTGTGGCCCTCCTCCGAAACTTCTTGCACTCACTATTTTTTATATATTCTAAAAATGACTTTCGTGAATTTTTAGGACTTTTGGAGCTGTGCAGAATATGTCTCTAATATTTGCTCCTTTTCCAGCCCAAAATCCCAGCTGCCGACATTCTCCCTCTTTATGTAAACCTTGTAAAATAAGAGAGAATAGGCATAAGTATTGTGACATAATGTGTAATAACAGCCCATAATGCAATAAATATCGATATAAAAGCATGATGCAAAATGGACGTATCAGTCCTCATTTCCTCTTTGGTGCTAAAGGGACAGGTGCAGGCGAGGAGTCCATAGGCATCAGGCAAAGGTTTCCATGTCGGTGCAACAAGACCAAGACCAGCAGGACGGCAGGATGGAGGTCACCGTGGAGCCCAGGACGATGTCACCACTAGAGCCTTTGGCAGGCAAAGACCACCTTTAGTCAGGATAACTTGTACTAATTGTCTCCCTTCAAATTTGGCCGTTATGGAATCCGTTCCTGCCAGCATTTGGGAAGAGGACCAGGGCCTCTATAAATAGGGCTAGCCACCACAGTAGGAGGCAACTAAGCCAGACGGATTAAGGCTGATCTCATCTTGGACCAGATCCATTCCACCAAGGCCACCACACAAAATCACCAAGCACAGGAGCACCTCTCCTCAGGAGGCTGTTCTTCCCTTGTAACTATTCATCCTCAGCCCAAGAGACAATCCACCACACCACACTAGAGTAGGGTATTACACTACATCGGTGGCCCGAACTAGTATAAATCTTGTGTCCCTTTGTTCTGCGGGTTCAACGCACCGAGCCTTGAGATTGCGGTGAGGGCGTGAGCTAGGGGGAGGAAAGATCTTCATGTGCACCCCAGTGTTCGAACCTCAAGGGTTTTGCTAGAACCCGAAATCCGACATGTGTTGCACAAGACCCCACTCCCACCATTTTGCCGATGTCTCTCTCCTCGACATATAAGAAAAAGTGCCATGTAAGTGGGCTATAAGCCCATTATTTTAGAGTACTTGGTCTTAGCTCCTGTATACCATGGAGGGGGTCAGGGGAGACTCATCCCGGTCGTAGCGCTGCAGTAATAATGATAATGGAAGTCAAATCACAGGGCCCCACCTATCCCGCAGTAATGAGCCGTCAAATCACACAACCCTACATTTGCAGCAGTCTACTCCCTCATCTTCTTGCCTCTCTGTCAAACTGACTAGGAGGAACTGCCCCGCCTACCGCACGGGAAAAGCCCCGCCCTTGACTTTTAGATATAATTTTGTATCCATGGATTGCACCATGGAACAAAGCCTGAAGAAAACGGCGGTACACATGTATATACAACACACCCGTCGTGTTCGCATCGCACCCTAGACGGTCGGTCGGTCGGTCTGCCACGCTGCTCACTGAATGGAACGTGCGTCTTATTGCGTTTGCACACACATGTGGGACTGTAATTGTGAACCGACCATAGGCACACTCCCATGTCCCCACAAGTCGGCTGTGTTAATAGAAGAGAGAGACGAGCGATAGTAGTAATGGAGCAGTGCTGTACACACGTCAGTGTCTGGACAATCCCTGCACGACACGGGAGATCAGTTCATCCATGCATGTGACCAGACTCCAGCAGACAGCAGGATTGACTATCATCTACATATCATGTAGGCTGTGTTGTACAGGGCTGTACGTAGTTCTGATGAGAAATCTAAAAAACCTTTCTTGTCATCTCACAATATTAGGGCAGTGAGATTACGGTTTCTTGTCATGTGGCATTTTTTCGTGTTATATGTTAATTTGGTGCTTCAGATCAAAATGACAACAACTGCGCCTCCGGGGCACGTGCATGAAGACTTCTCGATAGTCATTGACGAGGTCAAGTCGGCTCTGGTAGAAAAAAGAAAACTACTCCACTATATAGGCAGGAGCCTTCGTGCTTGCTTGCTAGTGTTGCTCTCTTCACACTCTCTCGTCCTCTCGAGATCTAAACACGATAGCGGTGGCCACAATCTCTCCCTGCTCACCACTGGTCATAGATCCGGCCGGATCCCCTTTGCTGGGGAAGGTGAGAAGGTGCAACGTTCATGTGGCCGTCCTGGGCGACGACTCTTACCCACTGCTGGCGCGTCCTGATCAGCGTGCCTTGCTGTTCTCTCCCACACAACGCCGGCTAGGGAGGACCTCTAACCCCTTCTGCATTGATGCGGTAGTGTGGGCAGATCCGGCCTCCCGCCGCCCACCTTGCGACATCCCGGCGACCCTCGGGTATAACTTCCTTCGAAACCGGCCTTGCTCTATTGCCCAGCTCCTCACGTCACTGCATTTATATCTTTTACTACTTCTCAGCCCCCCTCGTAGATAGGGTCGATCGGTTGTTTGAAAGCCACCTAAATTTTTACTGCTAAGAGGTAAAACTACTTCATGCAGTTGAATCTAGTAGTACTACTTCATGAAGTCAAATATAGTACTAATTGGTTCAAACAGGGAAGAAAGGGGGTGGGGTAGGGGAGATTTGTTACCTGAATCTAGGACTTGGTCGAAAGAGGAAATTATGGGGGCGAGAAGTAGCAGAGACTAGCTATCCAACTAGTCTCTTGGTCTAATAGGGAAATAAAGGGAAACACAATACAAACTCGATATAAACCAATCTATTGGTTGAAAAAGGAAAGGAAGTGGGGACTGGGGGACAAGTCAATAGAGTATGTCCACCACTAGATTTGCTGGCCTCACATAGTAAAAGGTGGCTATACCAAACAAAAATGGGACTAACCTAGATATCATGTTCGGATGTTTGTTGCCCCGAGCCCCTCTTACGTAATGCCACTAGTAAAAAGTACTAGCAGTCCCAAAGTAAGGAGACATTAAACCAATGTTGTTTTAAATGTAATGCCTCCAGTAATATGAATCGTGCACTATTTTTTCATGTCCTGCTAAATTTCCCATTAAGATAAGTTGCTTCTTTTCGTTAGAAATGCAACTATCCTGGTCCGCCTACTCTCCCGTTCCCAAATACCAACTCGTTAGCAGCTATTAATGTAATATTGCTGGTAAAATGAAGCAATGGCACCATTAAAGTAATGTCATATTTAACGGTTGTCATAGGTAATCCTAATGCCCACACTAATATCTAGTAATGTTGCTGCTTTAAAAACTGCTACTATCCTTGTATCATTGTCATTCAGATAAGGAACATACTTCTTTTCATTTGATGTATGTTTCGTCACTTGTTAGTCACCCTCCTTTCCACCTTTTTGTGCAAATAGAGATATACATTTCACGCTTGATCTTAGTTGAACTGCACAAAATGATATCCAAATTATGATTGAGCATTCCACAAGCTTCACGACCAACCTTGATGTTGCTTAATTTTATTGCAACTAATGAAGAAGAAGCTGCTAGCTCATGGGACCAAGTACTTGCTAACTGCATGATGCAAACATTGCTTCATTTTAGGTGAACTTCCCAAAAAGGTCCCATGAATTGAATCATCCATGTTGGTGACTGGTTTCATCCCTTCTATGATGGTGTTGACCATAGATATGGTTCCCATCTTGAGGTATGTTCCTTTTTGGTCTGGCCATTTTCCAAAGATCCTACATGTTGACTCTGCTCTTGTGCTACTGTTTTGGCACTCCCATGATAAAGGAGTAATGTTATTATTTTGCACCTTAATCTAGTGGCACTATTAATTTGAGGCAATGTTTTGGCACCGCTAGTGCCACTATTTTTTATATCAAAAGAGGGGGCTTCCCATGATTTCATTAAAGAGACCCAACCATAGAGAACCATTATCCAACAACATCTCAGTGTAAACGGGCAGTTATGCAACTACTAGTAGAACGGACTGAGTACTAGCAGGAGACAAGTTCGCCATATAAGCTAGGAAGGTAGGGGGATGCAGCACCAGCTCAACCAAGTTCAAATTACAACCCAAAAGCTACCACAGAAACATCAGGGGGGATGATAGGGACTGAAAGAGCCAGCTTCATCATCCCAGTCTAATGTCTACTACACAACTTTATTCTTGTAGACACGTGTTGGGCCTCCAAGGCAGAGTTTTGTAGGACAGTTGCATTTTCCCTCAAGTAGATGACCTAAGGTTTATCAATCCATGGGAGGCTTAGGATGAAGATGGACTCTCTCAAATAACCCTGCAACCAAATAATAAAAAGTCTCTTGTGTCCCCAACACACCAAATACAAATGGCAAATTGTATAGGTGCACTAGTTCGGCGAAGAGATGGTGATAAAAGTGTAATATGGATGGTAGAAATATATTTTTATAATATGAATAAACAAAAACAGCAAGGTAGCAAATAGAAAACGGGCACAAAAACGGCATTGCAATGCTTGAAAATGAGGCCTAGGGTCCGTACTTTCGCTAGTGCAATCTCTCAACAATGCTAATATAATTGGATCATATAACCATCCCTCAACGTGCAACGAAGAATCACTCCAAAGTTCCTATCTAGCGGAGAACATAAGACATAATTGTTTGTAGGGTACGACACCACCTCAAAGCTATTATGTCCGATCAATCTATCCTAGAGTTCGTACTAAAATAACACAAAGCTATTCTTTCCGATCGATCTAACCAAGAGTTCGTACTAAAATAATACCAAAGAAAATTCAGATTCATAATATTCAATCCAACACAAAGAACTTCAAAGGGTGCCCCAAGATTTCTACCAGAGAAACAAAGATAAGAACATGCATCAACCCCTATGCATAGATTACCCTAATGTCACCTTGGGAATCCGTGAGTTGAGTGCCAAAACATATATCAAGTGAATCAATACGATACCCCATTGTCACCATGAGTATTCAATTGCAAGACATATATCATGTGTTCTCAAATCCATAAAAGTATTCAATCCGATAACAACAAAATCTCAAAGGGAAAAAATTAATTCATCACAACAAGATAGAGAGGGGAAAACACCATATGATCCGACTATATTAACAAAGCCCGCTATACATCAAGATCATGACATCTCAAGAACACGAGAGAGAGAGAGAGAGGGATTAAACACATAACTACTAGTACAAACCCTCAACCCCGACGGTGGACTACTCCCTCCTCATCGTGGTGGCTGCCGGGATGATGAAGATGCCCACCGGTGATGATTTCCCCCTCCGGCGGAGTGCCAGAATGGGGTCTAGATTGGTTTTTCATGGCTACAGAGCCTTGCGGCGGCGGAACTTCTAATCTAGGTTAACCCCGAGGGTTTTTGGAATATTTGGGAATTTACAAGGCAAAGAGGGGGTGCGGGAGGCCACCGAGGTGGGCACAACCCACTTGGGCACGCTTGGGCCCCCAGGCGCGCCCTGGTGGGTTGGGCCCCCCTCGGGGCACCCCCCAGGTGCTTGTCCAACCCATGGGTGGTCTTCTGGTCCATAAAAAATCCACAAAAAGTTTCGCGGTGTTTGGACTCCATTTGATTTTGATTTCCTGCGATGTAAAAAACAAGCAAAAACAACAACTGACACCAGGCACTGGGTCAATAGGTTAGTCCCAAAAAATGCTATAAAGTTGCTATAAAATGATTGTAAAACATCCAAGAATGATAATATAACAGCATGAATACTTCATAAATTATAGATACGTTGGAGATGTATCACAGTCTAAGCACCCCCGGCCTCCGTCCTTGCGACGCGCGGTACACCTCGCTTGCCACCTGCTTGACCCTAGTGCCATTGATAAAATGAAGTAATAATACAGTTAAAATAGAGCTACTGTCCTCTCTATCATTCCTTTCCAATGTCGATAAAGAAAGTGCTTCTCTTTGTTAGTATATGTTTCGTCAACTAGTCATATTGTTAATGTTTAAGTGTTTCTGCAAACTGGGGTGCTTAATTTTAGTTGATCCACACAAAAATAGAGATTGGAATGTCTCAAGGCCCCTCCTTGTACTACCGCTGTACACTGATGTTCAGCATTGGCAGAAGGTGTATCGGGGAGAATTGGGTCGATTTCTAGTATGAGGCCTATCATATGAGGCGTCGCAGGGCCCATCTCGCCCTCGCAGCATGGTGTACTATGATACTATCACAATATTTTCCCATCAAGAAATTGAATTTTCTTCTATTTATTAGCGTATGTTTCATCAACTAGTGCCACAATAATGTAATCACGTTTTTTCATTATGTGTGCAAACAGGGTTATTCAACTGCTTTTTGGTGGAACTGCACAAATGTATGGATGGAACTGGCATATATGCAGAGTGCGACGTGCCAAGTAAAAATTACCGACACCAACCATGCTCCTTCTAAGCATTGGCCTCCACCACCGGTGGGATGGGTGCGCTCTCTGTGGGCGGATCTTTCTCGGCAGCAAATCCACTAATCAAATAGGAGTAGCTTATATTGGCACTTTTCTAGGAAGTACTCTTTTCTGAAAGAAGCACCAATTGATTTTTCTTTATTTGTACACATTGTCACAACTTTTTTTTTGGTCCAGAGCTATTTTAGGGTGATTGGTGTAGTCCTCGGAGACTCGGAGTACTACCCAGTACTTACCCATATGATTTTCATTAGCCGTCACACGATTTTAAGCATGAGCAGATGGAAGATTAGGTTAGTGCGAACCTTACCTTGAACCTTACCGCTGCCGTTGAAATGAGGTGAGCGGTGAGGGAACTGTGGAGAATGGCGGGGAAGCGACGTCGCGCCATCCGACCTCCTCTTGCGGTGGGAGAACGAATACTCAAGTGACTCCGACTGGCACTACACCCTCACGAACGACACACCATACTCAATCGGTTCGTTATCCTCATGCTCAACCTTTGACCTATACACCCACCACCTCTTCCTGACTTTTTCCTCGGGCGAATCTGTCTGTTCCATCGCCCAGAGGAGATACTCGATGAACTCAAAGGACTGCAGCGTGATTGCCATCGGGGAGTACATTGCAGCCCTCATCACCACCGTCTCACTCTTTCGCATCCATTGCTAGATGGCTCTCACCATCCTCGAAATATCCCACTCATTGTCAAACCAAGTAAGGATCTCCTTCAACCTGCCTAACTTCGCCTGGTCGGTGCCGGCAATCTGCCCGATTCGCTGTTGCATCCTCTCCATAGATGTGCTTCTGAGAGGTCCGGTGTTAGATTTGGAAGATGGGAGGAGAGATGGTGGTCTTGTAATGGAGAAGAGGAGAGGTGAGACATTGGTTTTGCAATGGAGAATATGGAGAGGAGAGGGGGTGGTTTTGCAATGGAGAAGTGGGAGAGGCGAGACAGTGGTTTTGGAATGGAGAGCAGAGGGGGTGGTTTTGCAATGGAGAAGAGGAAGAGGAGCGTGCGGTAGCGATTTAGGATTTGACAAGAGGGTCGGCGCGCTGTGACTAGATCAAACGCAAAATCAATTTACCCTTCAATTAAGAAAGCGACCCCACATTAACTAGTCTCCCTTCTATTCTGGGTCCTATTTGACCATGATTCTAACAAATAAAATATATGTTATACATTGCAAAAATGATATAATTTGAAAGTACATTTAGATACGAACCAAAAGATACAATTTTTGATGACATGCATTCACATTTTGCTTGTCAAAGACAGTACATGGTCAAACTTTGACCCAAAATACACAAAACAAAAGAATACTTCCAAGACCAGCTTCGTTCCTCTCCTCTTAAACCACCCCCGCTCCTCTCCTGTTCCAATCCAAAATCAGTGCCACTCCTCTCCTCTTCCATTTCAAGACCACCACTGCTCCTCTCCATTTATAATCCAAAACCAGCGCCGCTCCTTTCCTCTTTCATTCAAAAACCACAGCCGGCGAGTGAAGGTGCTGTGGAGAAGTAGATCTATTGAGGAGTAAAACCGATACATGTGGATCGCAGGCGGCGACCCTATGAAGCTATCTAGGATGTTGGAGATACAGTCTTGGTTTGTAAACCCGAAGCAATTCACGGCGACGGTGACAGCGGTAGCGAAATATCTAGAACAAAACGAAAATGCAGCGATACTCCCGGAGGGAGTCGCGCGGGAGTACATAGAGCTTCTCCTCTGGGCCATGGAGCAAACAAATTCACCTGATCTGATCATGAGGCTGCGGTGGTGGGATTGTCGATCCAAGATGGAGCATCCACTAGAGATTGAAGGATCGAGCATCTACATAGTGCCATTTGTGAGGGTGCCATGGCAGAGCGAGTCGGTGGAGTCTTCGTCGACAAAACCCAACTACAAGAGGAGAAAAACAGTTGGCGTGACAACACTTCCCGGCCATCCTTTTCCTCACCGTCCACCTTGTCCCATGGGGTGTCTGTCTGCCGCCAAGGAATAGGAGGGGACCCCCCCCCAAATAGTCTGAGGTGGAGCTTAGGGTTGTCAATATCTGCAGGTGGTGAATTGTGTTTTGTATTTTGAGAGTACTTTCAGATATGAATGTCTTTTGAATTTCAGATTTGCAGTATTGAGCATATGAAGTATTTTATGAATTCTAGAGATCTAGTTTTAGCCCTTTAAAAATGCAGTTTCATATAAAGTGTAGACAATGTGATTCTCAGAGAAGAAACTGCAAGTTTCAGTTTCAGATAAGAAACTAGAAGTGTCAGAGGCAGAGCATTTATATTAACACGCCCTTCTCAAATAAGGATAACTAAAGGAAATATGCCCTAGAGGCAATAATAAAGTTGTTATTTATATTTCCTTATATCATGATAAATGTTTATTATTCATGCTAGAATTGTATTAACCGGAAACTTAGTACATGTATGAATACATAGACAAACATAGTGTCCATAGCTAGTATGCTTCTACTTGACTAGCTCATTAATCAAAGATGGTTAAGTTTCCTAACCATAGACATGTGTTGTCATTTGATGAATGGGATCACATCATTAGAGAATGATGTGATGGACAAGACCCATCCGTTAGCTTAGCATAATGATCGTTTAGGTTTATTGCTATTGCTTTCTTCATGACTTATACATGTTCCTCTGACTCTGAGATTATGCAACTCCCGAATACCGAAGGAACACCTTGTGTGCTATCAAACGTCACAACATAACTGGGTGATTATAAAGATGCTCTACATGTGTCTCTGATTGTGTTTTTTGGGTTGGCATAGATCGATATTAGGATTTGTCACTCCGTGTATCGGAGAGGTATCTCTGGGCCCTTTCGGTAATGCACATCACCATGAGCTTTGCAAGCAATGTGACTAATGAGTTAGTTAAGGGATGATGCATTACGGAATGAATAAAGATACTTGTCGGTGACGAGATTGAACTAGGTATGAAGATACCGACGATCGAATCTCGGGCAAGTAACATACCAATGACAAAGGGAACAACGTATGATGTTATGCGGTTTGACCGATAAAGATCTTCATAGAATATGTAGGAACCAATATGAGCATCCAGGTTCTGCTATTGGTTATTGACCAGAGATATGTCTCGGTCATGTCTACATAGTTCTCGAACCCTTAGGGTCTGCATGCTTAACATTTGATGACGATTTGTATTATGAGTTATGTGATTTGATGACCGAATTTTGTTCGGAGCCCCGGATGAGGTCACGGACATGACGAGGAGACTTGAAATGGTCGAGAGGTAAAGATTGATATATTGGAAGGTTATATTCGGACATCGGAATGGTTCCGAAGTGTTTTGGTTATTTTCCGGAGTATCGTGAGGTTACCGGAACACCCCCCCGGGGAAGTAATGGGCCTTAATGGGCTTTAGTGGAAAGGAGAGAATGGCCTCAAGGGTAGCCACGCGCCCCCCAAGGGCTGGTCTGAATTGGACTAGGAGGGGGCGGCGCCCCCCTCTCTTTCCTTCTCCACTCTTCCTCCTTCCCACCTTCTCCTAGTTGGAATAGGAAAGGGGGGGGGGCGAATCCTACTTGGACCGGGAGTCCAAGTAGGGCTCCCCACTACTAGGAAAAGGGCTATAGATAGGATTGACACTAATGGCGCATCAGGGAAGTAGTGCGCCACTACTATATACTAATGGCGCACCAGTTGGTGATGCGCCATTAGTGTGGAAGACACTAATGGCGCACCAGAAAATAGGTGCGCCACTTGTGATATTTTTTTTTTCATTTTTACATACATACTAATGGCGCATCCTACCGAAGTGTGCCAATACTAGTTCTAACTAGTAATGGCGCACCAGACAGGGAGTGCGCCAGTACTGAATTTTTTTTATTCTTTTTTTTGCAAAACTACTAATGGTGCATCGCCTCACAGTGCGCAATTACTAGTTTAAACTACTAATGGCGCACCCTGTAAAAGTGTGCCATTAGTATATATATATATATTTACTTTTCTGCAAAATTACTAATGGCGCACCACCTGCAGGTGCGCTATTAGTAACCAGGGTTACTAATGGTGCATTTGCAGGTGGTCCGCCATTAGTAACCTGGGACCCCAACAAGATATTTTGGACAGCCACACCTACCCACTCACTTTCCACCGCCGCCAACGGGCACCACCCGCACCCTCCCCCGCTCCACCGCCGCCGCCAATGATATTTTCAAGTAACAAATTTGAACATATTTTTAAAAAAATTATTACTGTTTTTATAAAAAAATATTACTGTTATGATTTAAACAAGTTTGAACATATTTAAACACAATTAAATATCAAACAACATTTAAAATGCAAAAAAATATTGCGGAGCCTGGGAATCGAACCTAGGACCTCCTGGTGTGTGTGATGCGTGCTGACCAATCGGGCTAGTGGGCAGGTTCTGATGTGGATTGGGTTAGGTGCAATATAACATGTGCTCGAACTGTAATAAAAAACATTCTAATGGCGCACCGCTGCGGGGTGCGCCATTGCTATCTAAAAAAAGATTTCTAATGGCGCACCGAGGTGTGGTGCACCATTAGTAAGCTTCCCCCTAGCTATCCTCCCTCTGCCTCGCTAGATCCCCTTCGACCCTCTCTCCCTCGCAACCAGATCCACCCGCGCGCTTCCCCGACCCACGACGCCGCCGCCCCGACCCTCACCGGACTCCACCCCCGCCGCCCCCGCGCCCCCGCGCCCCCACCCCCGCCGCCCCGACCCTCACCGGACTCCACACCCCCGCCGCCCCCGCGCCTCCACCCCCGCCGCCCCGACCCTCGCCGGACTCCTCCTCGCCATCGGCGCCGAGCAGCGATGCAGCACCGTACGCCACCCGACCCTCCTCCTCCCCTTGCCCCTCCTCCTCCTCCCCTTGCCCCCACCTGCGCAACTGATGGCTCCTTCTCTGTCTTGCAGGGCAAGGTCTCCGGCGCCTCTACGACACCGACGCCTCCACCGTCTATGGCGTCTGTGCCTTCTTCCACCTCCGGACACCACAGCCTCATCGTCCGTGGAGGTACCTGCTCCTAAGATCTCTGCGTCCCGCTCCCCTTGGCCGTCCCGGTTCTTCTCCACTAAGGTGCGTTTCTCCATGCCCCTGTCTCTGCCGTTCCAGGGCTTAATAGATCTCCTATGATATATGACTTGTTCATGAAGATTTTGATGTGTTATGCCTTGTTCTTGTCTGTACATTTGCGCCCTTCCAGGGCTTAACTTGCTTATGAATACATCTCCCATTGATTTTGATGTAGTTTTAGAGTGGCTAGTATGTATGTAGTGGAGCTAGCAGTAGCAGCTGCTTCTACGGCACCTTCTTTGCTGTTCAGTTGTGTCAAACAAAATTCCAATGGCCAACTCATATGCGCTGCAATTTGCTCATGATTATTATTTATCTCACATCACCTTCTCCTCTTTGCTTGCCATGCACTCCCAGCTCCGTCATCGCGACCGCGTAATAGTCCGCGGGTGATACAACATGCTCAAATTCAGTAATTAATCAGTATATATATACCATATGAGAAGTCTCAAAGATTGGGACTATCTTGCCTTATGTTTCAAACTTTGAACTATATACATGACTTCTATTTTATTTTTGAAATTCACAAAGTTAGGACTATCGTGTGGATGATGCTAAACAAAGATAGGAGTAGTAGTGGTGGCCATCTAGTTGGACTACTACTTCTAGGACTTGCTCCAGATTTTAGGATTTCTTTTCTTTTAGGATTTATTTTCTTCTAGGACTAGGTTTTTATTATTTTTCTGTTGTGATTGTTTTTTGAGCTCTTTCTTTTTCATTTCCTACTATCCTTATCCTAATTATCTTAAATTGTTATGATGTGTGTAACAGGATTAGATCTTGGATTTGCTAGTGGACTTTGGGAGTTTCTTAGCCATCTTGGTGACTCCATATTTTTCACTATTTCAGCATGTCTTTTGTAAGCATTAAACTTTCAGCACTACATTTCTATCTTATGTGTACATCTGTTTGCTTCCAATTGCTATATATGTATTGTTGTTACTAAAAATGATGAAGCTCCTATCAATTGCTATACATATATATGTGTATGATGATTCTCCTTTCCTGCAGTAGTATAACTAGGATATAAAGCACATTGAACTAACAATCTTGTATGGTGCCTAAACTACAATGATTCAGGAACATCAGATGACATAGCATGTGGATATTGACATAGGATGAGTAGATTAATAAGTGAGCCAAAAGTGATGGGCAAACCTCATGCTAGGAATTCTCGAGGGTTGCAGTACATGGAATGCATTTGCAAATGCAGCCAAAACCTGATATATACCAAAAAAATTGTATAGAAATATGTTGAATTTTCTGCTCTGATTGTTGCTCAAAGAAATTTAGCAAAAAAATGGCGTCCTAGGAGACGCCGCTGCTGCTTGAGGCCCTTGAGAGGCCCTTCGTGTCATGATGATTTTGCAGGTACCCCGAGAGGCCCTTGAGTTTGCCGGAATGTCGATTAACTTCCGTTCTGGCAAATTCGGGTACTCCATATGTCCTATTTTCAGCAAAGGTCATGCTGAAATTTTCCGTGAATTTTAGCATGACTTTGCTAAAAATCGGACATATGAGGTACTTGCTACTAATGCATGGGCCGGGGTATCTTAGTACTTAATTAAGTAGGATCAACTGCCCCTTTATTCTTGCTGCATTAAACCATAGGTGGCCATAGAGCCAAGTGATTAGGCCCAACTTAGAAATTCTCCTCAGCATCGATAAACCCTAGATGATAAACCCAACATAGGTGGCAATAGAGCCAACTGATTAGTGCCAAGTGATTAGGCCCAACCTAGGGTGCCTCGGCATCGATAAACCCTAAATGATGAAAACTTAGCATTTAGGGTGCCTCGGCGTCGATAAACCCTAAATGATGAAACCTTGGCTTTTAGGGTGCCTCGGTGTCAATGAGAACCTAAATGATGTATGCTTAGGCTTTTAGGGTGCCTTGGCGTCGACAAACCCTAAATGATAAAAGCTTAGCTTTTAGGATGCCTCGATGTCGACAAACCCTAAATGATGACACCATGATCTTGTTCCTTGACAATAACCAACTTTTTGACCAAACTTTTTTCCTATTTAGAGCGAAACATGGCCCAGAACGATGAGGCCGGCGGTTTGGGCTGCAAGCAATTCTAGGAGTTGTCCCAAGAGTTGGAGGAAGAACCTCACCGCTATGAGGACGCCGCGGAAGACACCGATCCTGAATACACAACCCCTAGTGGCGTCGGGGGTGACACCACTGATGATGGCGCCGCGGATGCCACCACTGATGATGGCGGCGCACGCACAGATGGCAGCCAACCAAAGAGGCAACGGAAGGACCGGCGCCCGAACGTGCTCGGCACCGTCAGGGAGGAATTTACTGAAGTGAACTCCGACGGGCATCCGATGGCGCCCAAACACATAGTCAAGGGGTACTCGGTTCAACTCGGGTGCATTCTCCGGAGCACTGCCTCGATCAACACCGAGAACCTAAGGCATAAGGACTGAGGGAATTTGCGCAGCCTCCTCTTCACGAAATTGCACGAACGATACAAGTTCCCCGCTGAGTTCGCAAACACACCTCTCGGGTAATAAAGTGAACGGTGCCGCCCTCACGATGATGAGCACGGCCCTGTCTACTTGGAAAAGCACAGTGAAGGCAATGATTGACAAAGGTGATAGTTATGAGAAGATCAAGGCGAAATATCCTTTGATGAGCGAAGATGACTACAAGGATTTCAAGATCAAGTGCGAGAGCCCCGCAACCTCCGAATCAAGTCAGTGCGGGAAAGAAATGCGGTAGTTGAACATAGGGGTCCACCAACTCGGTCCCGGCGGTTATAGAGTGGCGGAGCCTGTATGGGACAAGGAGGACGCGGAGCGTGCCGAGCAAGGCCTACCGCCCCGCTTCGAGAAATACAGTGACAAGTAGACCAGGAACTTTCTCAAGGCCCGGTACAAGGAGGACCCGGTAACAAAGGAGCTTACCACGGATCCGAAGACCAAGGAGCTTGAGCTTGTTCTGGTAAGGAATACACCCCCGCGTAATTAGCTCCATATGGTTGCATTCTAATTAATCCCCAATATTTCTAAATGGTTCACGTTCCTTCCGCAGGACAAAGAAAGCAGTAGCGCGGGGTCGTCTCAGAGCTCCCCTTTCGACACCCCTTTGAATAGGGCACTGAACGTAATGAAAAACAGGGATAAGCTCAATAAGCCGACGTCAGCTGGTCGTGTGGCCGACAAAGGCTTGTCCACAAAATGGTTGTCATACTATGGCGCTGGTGGGAGAAAGGAGAAAAAGACCAGCTCGGAAAGCCAGTCGCGCGAGGTTGAAGCACTCAAGGGCAAGTGGCGCGGATTCCGGATATGGTCCAAGAGCAAGTGCAACAACAACTAGGATCGACGCTTACCGGCATTATGCCCACCTTGATTCATGGGATATCGACGTGGATTGCGGGTGGCCAACAGGGGCCGCCCCCGATTCCCAGCTTCACGGCCAGCAACTCACACAACGCGCAGGCGGCGCCATTGGTGTCTCCGGCGGCGGCGGTATTGGTGTCTACGGCGGTGGCGCCATTGGTGTCTCTGGCGACGGCGGTATTGGTGTCTCCGACGCCGGCATTGGAGCTTAATGCACCCGGGTGTACGCTGGCCGGCACCTCGCCAGCAAGCGGCCCCTCCGTCAGTTGCACGCCCGCCGTTGGTGGTGCCTCGACATTAGCCGAGCTCGACGGCATCACGGTAACTAAGCCTCTCGGCCGAGGACTTCATCTTCTTGCCTTTGACTGGGCATCCCTGACGCCCTACATGTTTTCGCAGGGCGCCGCCAACGTTCCTTGCACTCTCCTGCACTTCGTGGGCGGCGAGTTGGTCGATGTCGCCAAGGGCAGAATCGTTCAACCGGGCAACCCCGTGTTCCACGGTAATCTGATGCAACCCACAATGTATAGGGTTGAAGTGGTTTTGGGTGCTGCCAGGCTACGACGAGCTGTTACCTCTGATTCGACCCACTAGGGCCGACGAAGAAGATGAGATGACCGTCAGCACCTGCGTAAGCTGGCCCCAGCTTTGGTAGAAGAGCCAGATTCATTTGGGGGCGGGGGACACCACCCCACAGACAAGACCGCCAGTCGTGCCGGCGCCAAGCCATGGCTAGAATGCCGCAACACTACCGGACATGCCAGACATCCCTATGGCACAGGATCCGGACATGCATATGGCACAGGATCCGGACGACGACGACAACGACGATGGTACATTTACCAACGTCGATAAGTACTTTGCCGAACATGGGTACGGTGACGAGTTCTGCAGGCCTCCTTCTCAAGAACCTAAACAAGACGACCGTGATCTAGCTGGTACGGCGGAGAAACCCAATTGCAACAAGCGTCGTCTGGCGTTCAGTTCTCAGGAGACGCCTTCAGCTGCCGCCTTCACCGAGCCTCAGATAGCGGAGGTGCCAAATATTATCAGCCACAACACGCTCAAGAAGGCGGTCTGTGAGCAGAACTCGGTCCCATTACAGCAGATCAAGAAGAAGGGCCGGAAACGACCGACTAAAAAGGCCGCCGGTGCGAGCCAGCCGGCACCAAGTACGATCCGTGCTTAGGATGGGCCACCTTCACCTAAGGATATCTCGAGGAGGGTGCATGTGGCGGGTAGGGAGATGCTGACAACAAATATGCTCAATGCTGCAACCGGTGCTATGCGGAGTCTGCACGATAGTGTTCTTTCTTTGGAGAAGCGGTGTCTCAGATAGAATGATGTGGCATACCCGGTTTTCGTGGCCAAGGTGCCAGAGGGCAAGGGCTTTGTGGATGGCGCCATCGGGGGTACGATCGTCCTGCGGTTTGATGACATCTTTGCTATGTTCAACCTTCATCCGCTGCACTACACCTTCATTCGGCTGTTTTCGCTGAGTATGGAGATGCGGATCATTAGAGACAAGACCCCGGACATCGTGATCGTCGACCCCTTCTACATGCGTGCCAAGCTCTTGAGCAGCGCTGGGGACCGCCAAGTCGTGAGTTCACACCTCAAAGACGTCATTCTGGCAAACCCAGATAAGGATAACTTCCTTGTGCCTTACTTTCCCGAGTAAGTCATCCCTTAACCGCCCCGTAACATATGATTTCTTAGATTTCGATTGTTCTTTTTTTTCTAACATTCTGTATTCTGTGCAGTGACACATATTGCACACTCATCCTCTTAAGCCTGAAATATTCCATGGCCACGTATTTCGACCCGAACCGTAACTCCAAGATAGACTACACAAATATCAAGAAAGTTCTTGATGATGTTCTCCCTGGCTACGCCAAATCTGGAGGCACCTTCATCAGGGGAGTTCGTAAGTACGGCAAGCACGTGTTCGCCCACAATACGACATTCTGCTGCGTCAAGCAGCCGCCTGGCGGTCAGAAGGATGCCTACTATGCCCTCCATCACATGCGGGCGATCGTAAGGGACCATCATCACCTTTTGCTACCAAATAATCTCAAAGATTGGGCCGCGAGCTTGTCGGCAATCCAGGACGCGGACATCAGACAAGAATTCTTTCGCATCCAGTCGGAGTTTGCGGACATCATCCATTAAGATGTCCTTCATACCTCGGGGCAGTTCTTCCTCAGATATCAACCGTCCAACATTGAGATAGACGGAATGCTACAAATGCAGGCTGACAATGCCTGCGATTTCATGACCATCACGATAGACGGCGGCTTCATCCATGCTCCTGTCCATGAGTCGAGTCGAAAGTAGTTATGTGTAGTTCTGAAACATTGATTGGCTCATGTTGTAATTAAACTTTAATGAATTGTATGTCTCTTTGGTTTGGACAGTCGTTCAACTTAGATGTAATCGATGCTATTTATTAGTAGGACCATGAACCGTGCTATTAATGTCTTGCTTTTCTCTTCCGATCCTTTTGTTGCGTACTTATATATTGCTTATGTATGTATTGTCTGTTGTTTGGCTTGTGCATAGAGATGCCGTCGTATGTCGTGTACAAGGGTAAGGTTCCCGGAGTCTACGACGACTGGGAGGAGTGTCGGAGACAGGTTCACCGTTTCAGCGGTAACAGTTACAAAGGGTACACCACTAGGGCGGAGGCCGAATCTAGATATGCCCGCTATCTAGCGGGAGAGAGGAGGGAGCGTTGGAGGAACCGGATGAAGACCGGTTTGATCGTGATGATGCTCATCGTGATGACCGCAGCTCTCTTCTATGTGATGGTAGTTTAGATGATTGATATCGACTTGTAATGTGAAGACAAACTCGATACTCGCGGTCTCGAGACTTGTAATGTTTTATCTTTGTTCGGTCTTTTGAATTCGGAGACTAATATGATGAATTGTATTCGGAGACTAATCTTCTATTGTATTCGATGAATCTGCTGTTGCTGTGTGCTACTATCTATATTCTGTCAAATAATATATTTTGTAACCTGTGCAAAAATCAGAAAAGTAAAAAAACCAAATATTCATACTAATGGCGCATCACCACAAGGTGCGCCATTAGTATGCCAAAGGATACTAATGGCGCATCAAGACAAAGTGCGCCATTAGTATGACAAAGCAAATGGTTACATATGGCCCCCCGGGAGGCATACTAATGGCGCATGGTGTTACATACTAATGGCGCACTTCCTGGTGCGCCATTAGCATACCAGATACTAATGGCGCACTAGTGGTGCGCCATTAGTAAAAAATTCTAGTGGCGTGATACTAATGGCGCACCGGTAGTGCGCCATTAGTAGGCAAAACCGGTGTGCCATTAGTAGGCCTTTTCCTAGTAGTGCCCCCTTTGGCGTGCCCCCTCTAGGGCCGGCCTCCTCTTCCCCCTCCTTTATATACATGGGAGGGGGCACCCCAAAGGCACACCAAGTCTTCTCTTAGCCGTGTGCGGTGCCCCCTCCACACTTATACACATCGGTCATATTGTCGTTGCTTAGGCAAAGCCATGCGCCGGTAACTTAATCATCACCGTCAACATGCCATCGTGCTGACGAAACTCTTCCTCGTCCTCAACTGGATCAAGAGCTCGAGGGACGTCATCGAGCTAAACGTGTGCTAAACACGGAGGTGTCGTATGTTTGGTGTTAGGATCGGTTAAATCGCGAAGACGTTCGACTACATCAACCGCGTTAGTAAAGGCTTCCGCTTTCGGTCTATGAGGGTACGTGGACACACTCATCCCGCTCATTGCTATGCGTCTCCTTGCGTGATCGTAGGAATTTTTTTTGAAATACTGCATTCCCCAACAGTGGCATCCGAGCCAGGTCTATGCGTAGATGTTATATGCATGAGTAGAACACAAAGAGTTGTGGGTGATAATAGTCATACTACTTAGCAGCAACGTCTTACTTTGATTCAGCGGTATTGTTGGATGAAGCGGCCCGGACCGACATTATATGCCCGCATTCATGAGACTGGTTCTACCAACGTGCTTTGCACACAAGTGGCTGGCAGGTATCTGTTTCTCCAACTTTGGTTGAATCGAGTTTGACTACGCCCGGTCCTTGTTGATGGTTAAAACAACACACTTCATAAAAAATCGTTGTGGTTTTGATGCGTAGGTAAGAACGGCTCTTGATAGAATCCCGTAGCAGCCACGTAAAACTTGCAACAACAAAGTAGAGGACGTCTAACCTGTTTTTGCAAGGCATGTTGTGATGTGATATGGTCAAGACGTGATGAGATATAAATTGTTGTATGAGATGATCATGTTTTGTAAAAGTTATCTGTAACTGGCAGGAGCCTTATGGTTGTCGCTTTATTGTATGAAATGCAATCGCCATGTAATTGCTTTACTTTATCACTAAGCGGTAGCGATAGTCATAGAAGCAATAGTTGGCGAGACGACAACGATGCTACGATGGAGATCAAGGTGTCAAGTCGGTGATGATGGTGATCATGACGGTGCTTTGGAGATGGAGATCAAAGGCACAAGATGATGATGGACATATCATATCACTTATTTTGATTGCATGTGATGTTTATCCTTTATGCATCTTATTTTTCTTAGTATGGCGGCAGCATTATAAGATGACCCCTCACTAAATTTCAAGGTATAAGTGTTCCCCCTAAGTATGCATCGTTGCTACAGTTCGTCCTGCCGATACACCATGTGATGATCGGGTGTGATAAACTCTATGTTCACATACAATGGGTGCAAGCTAGTTTTTCACGTGCAAAATACTTGGGTTAAACTTGACGAGCCTAGCATATGCAGATATGGCCTCGGAACACCGAGACCGAAAGGTCGAACATGAATCATATAGTAGATATGATCAACATAGTGATGTTCACCATTGAAAACTACTCCATCTCACGTGATGATCGGACATGGTTTAGTTGATATGGATCACATGATCATTTAGATGACTAGAGGGATGTCTATCTAAGTGGGAGTTCTTAAGTAATATGATTAATTGAACTTTAATTTATCATGAACTTAGTACCTGATAGTATTTGCATGTCTATGTTGTTGTACATCAATGGCCCATGCTACTGTTCCCTTGAATTTTAATGCGTTCCTAGATAAAGCTAAGTTGAAAGATGATGGTAGCAATTACATGGACTGGGTTCATAACTTGAGGATTATCCTCATTGCTGCATAGAAGAATTACGTCCTAGAAGCACCACAGGTGCAAAACCCGCTGCAGGAGCTACTCCAGATGTTATGAATTTCTGGTAGAGCGAAGCTGATGACTACTCGATAGTTCAGTGTGCCATGCATTACGGCTTAGAATCGGGACTTCAAATACGTTTTGCATGTCATGGATCATATGAGATGTTGTAGGAGTTGAAGTTAATATTTCAAGAAAATGTCCGAATTGAGAGATATGAAGTCTCCAATAAGTTCTATAGCTGCAAGATGGAGGAGAATAGTTCTGTCAGTGAACATATACTCATAATGTCTGGGTACCACAACCACTTGACTCAACTGGGAGTTAATCTTCCTAATGATAGTGTCATTGACAGAGTTCCTCAATCACTGCCACCAAGCTACAAAAGCTTCGTGATGAACTATAATATGCAAGGGATGGATAAGATAATTCCCGAGCTCTTCGCAATGCTAAAGGCTACGGAGGTAGAAATCAAGAAGGAGCATCAAGTGTTGATGGTTAACAAGACCACTAGTTTCAAGAAAAAGGTCAAAGGGAAGATGGGGAACTTCAAGAAGAACAACAAGCAAGTTGCTGCTCAAGTGAAAAAGCCCATGTATGAACCTAAGCCTGAGACTGAGTGCTTCTACTGCAAAGGGACTGGTCACTGGAAGCATATTTGCCCCAAGTATTTGGCGGATAAGAGGGATGGCAAAGTGAAAGGTATATTTGATATACATGTTATTGATGTGTAGCTTACTAATGCTCGTAGTAGCACCTTGGTATTTGATACTGGTTCTATTGCTCATATTTGCAACTCGAAATAGGGGCTACGGATTAAATGAAGATTGGCTAAGGACGAGGTGACGATGCGCGTGGGAAATGGTTCCAAAGTCAATGTGATCACCGTCGGCACGCTATCTCTACATCTACCGTCTGGATTAGTTTATACCTAAATAATTATTATTTGGTGCCAGCGTTGAGCTCGAACATTATATTTGGATCTTGTTTGATGCGAGACGGTTATTCATTTAAATCAGAGTTGTTCTATTTATATGAGTAATATCTTTTATGGTCATGCACCCTTGAGGAGAGGTCTATTTCTGTTGAATCTTGATTGTAGTGATACACATATTCATAATATTGAAGCCAAAAGATGCAAGGTTAATAATGATAGTGCAACTTATTTGTGGCACTGTCGTTCAGGTCATATTGGTGTAAAGCGCATGAAGAAACTCCATGCTGATGGACTTTTGGAATCACTTGATGCTTGCGAACCATGCCTCATGGGCAAGATGACTAAAAACTCCGTTCTCTGGAACAATGGAGCGAGCAACTGACTTATTGGAAATAATACATACTGATGTATGCGGTCCGATGAGTGTTGAGGCTCGCGGGGGGTACCGTTATTTTCTGACCTTCACAGATGATTTGAGCAGATATGGGTATATCTACTTGATGAAACATAAGTCTGAAACATTTGAAAATTTCAAAGAATTTCAGAGCGATGTGGAAAATCATCGTACTAAGAAAATAAATTTCTACGATCTGATCATGGAGGTGAATATTTGAGTTATGAGTTTGGTCTTCATTTGAAACAATGTGGAATAGTTTCACAACTCACGCCACCTGGAACACCATAGCGTAATGGTGTGTCCGAACGTCATAACCATACTTTTTTAGATATGGTGCAATCTATGATGTCTCTTATTGATTTACTGTTACCGTTTTGGGGTTATGTTTTAGAGACGGCTGCATTCACGTTAAATAGGGCACCATCTAAATCCATTGAGATGACACCATATGAACTACGGTTTGGCAAGAAACCTAAGCTGTCGTTTTTTAAAGTTTGGGGCTGTGATGCTAATGTGAAAAAGCTTCAACCTGATAAGCTCGAACCCAAAGCGGAGAAATGTATCTTCATAGGATACCCAAAGGAGACTATTGGGTACACGTTATATCATTGATCCGAAGGCAAGATATTCGTTGCTAAGAATGGATCCTTTCTAGAGAAGGAGTTCCTCTCGAAAGAAGTTAGTGGGAGGAAAGTAGAACTTGATGAGGTAATTGTACCTTCTCCCTTATTGGAAAGTAGCTCATCACAGAAATCAGTTCCAGTGATTCCTACACTAATTAGCGAGGAAGCTAATGATGATGATCATGAAACTTCTGATCAAATTACTACCGAACCTCGTAGGTCAACCAGAGTAAGGTCCGCACCAGAGTGGTATAGTAATCCTGTTATGGAGGTCATGTTACTTGACCATGAAGAACCTACGAACTATGAGGAAGCGATGATGAGCCCAGATTCCGCAAAATGGCTTGAAGCCATGAAATCTGAGATGGGATCCATGTAGGAGAACGAAGTGTGGACTTTGGTTGACTTCCCCGATGATCGCCAAGCAATAGAGAATAAATGGATCTTTAACAAGAAGACTGACGCTGATGGTAATGTATCTATCTACAAAGCTTGACTTGTTACGAAAGGTTTTGGACAAGTTCAAGGAGTTGACTACGACGAGACCTTCTCACCCGTAGCGATGCTTAAGTCTGTTCAAATCATGTTAGCAATTGCCGCATTCTACGATTATGGAATTTGGAAAATGGATGTCAAAACTGCATTCCTTAATGGATATCTTAAAGAAGAGTTGTATATGATGCAACCAAAAGGTTTTGTCGATCCTAAAGGTGCTAATAAATTGTGCAAGCTCCAGCGATCCATTTATGGACTGGTGCAAGCCTCTCGAAGTTGGAATATACGCTTTGATAGTGTGATCAAAGCATATTGTTTTATATAGACTTTTGGAGAAGCCTGTATTTACAAGAAAGGGAGTGGGAGCTCTGTAGCATTTATAATATTATATGTGGATGACATATTGTTGATTGGAAATAATACATAATTTCTGGATAGCATAAAAGGATACTTGAATAAGAATTTTTCAATGAAAGACCTCGATGAAGCTTCTTATATATTGGGCATCAAGATCTATAGATATGGATCAAGACGCTTAATTGGACTTTCACAAAGCACATACCTTGATAAAGATTTGAAGAAGTTCAAAATGGATCAGTCAAAGAAAGGGTTCTTGCCTGTGTTACAAGGTGTGAAGTTGAGTAAGACTCAATGCCCGACCACTGCAGAAGATAGAGAGAAAATGTAAGTCATTCCCTATGCCTCAGCCATAGGTTGTATCATGTATGCAATGCTGTGTACCAGACCTGATGTGTGCCTTGCTATAAGTTTAGCAGGGAGGTACCAAAGTAATCAAGGAGTGGATCACTGGACAACGGTCAAGAACATCCTGAAATACCTGAAAAGGACTAAGGACATGTTTCTCATTTATGGAGGTGACAGAGAGCTCACCGTAAATGGTTACGTCGGTGCAAGCTTTGATACTGATCTGGATGACTCTAAGTCACAAACTGGATACATATTTATATTGAATGGTGGAGCTATCAGTTGGTGCAGTTCCAAGTAGAGCATCGTGGCGGATCTACGTGTGAAGCGGAGTACATAGCTGCTTCAGAAGCAGCAAATGAAGGAGTCTGGAGGAAGGAGTTCGTATCCGATCTAGGTGTAATACCTAGTGCATTGGGTCCAATGAAAATCTTTTGGGACAATACTTCAGCAATTGCCTTGGCAAAGTAATCCAGATTTCACAAGAGAACCAAACACATCAAGAAACACTTCAATTCGATCCGTTATCAAGTCAAGGAGGGAGACATAGAGATTTGCAAGATACATATAGATTTGAATGTTGCAGACCCATTGACTAAGCCTCTCTCACGAGAAAAACATGATCAACACCAAGACTACCTCGGTGTCAGAATCATTACAATGTAATCTAGATTATTGACTCTAGTGCAAGTGGGAGACTAAAGGAAATATGCCCTAGAGGCAATAATAAAGTTGTTATTTATATTTCATTTTATCATGATAAATGTTTATTATTCATGCTAGAATTGTATTAACCGGAAACTTAGTACATGTGTGAATACATAGACAAACAGAGTGTCCCTAGTATGCCTCTACTTGACTAGCTCGTTAATCAAAGATGGTAAAGTTTCCTAACCATAGACATCTGTTGTCATTTGATGAACGAGATCACATCATTAGAGAATGATGTGATGGACAAGACCCATCCATTAGCTTAGCATAGTGATTGTTTAGTTTTATTGCTATTGCTTTCTTCATGACTTACACATGTTCCTCTAACTATGAGATTATGCAACTCCCGAATACCGGAGGAACACCTTGTGTGCTATCAAACGTCAAAACACAACTGGGTGATTATAAAGATGCTCTACATGTGTCTATGATGGTGTTTGTTGAGTTGGCATAGATCGAGATTAGGATTTGTCACTCTGTGTATCGGAGAGGTATCTCTGGGCCCTCTCGGTAATGCACATCACTATGAGCGTTGCAAGAAATGTGACTAATGAGTTAGTTATGGGATGATGCATTACAGAACAAGTAAAGAGACTTGCCGGTGACGAGATTGAACTAGGTATGAAGATACCAACTATCGAATCTCGGGTAAGTAACATACCGATGACAAAGGGAACAATGTATGTTTGTTGGCGTTCTGGGAACAGGGGTCCCCAGACTTGCCTGCCTGCGGCCCACGACGTGACCAAGCCAGCAGGTCATACGACCCATCTTCATTAACAATGCATCCAAGACCCTCGCGAGGCGGACGACACAAGGCCTCCTCTGGAGTGGCCTAGCTAGGCAGGCTCACGAGGAGCGAAGATATCAAGGCGGGGCAAAACTCACGAGGCCCTTGTGACGTGAGCCATGATGCACGACACTAGGCGGGCGCCAGCGCGCGCAACGTCCTTGTTTCCTCTTTGGTGCTAAGGAGGCCAGCGCAGGCGAAGAGTACCGAGGCATTAGGTAAAGGTTGCTACATTGGTGCAACCAGACCAAGACCAGGAGGATGGCAAGATGGAGGTCATCATGGAGCCCAAGACGGCGTCACCGCCAGAGCTTTTAGCAGGCGAAGACCACTTTTATCAGGATAGCTTGTGCTAGTTGTCCCCCTTCAAATTGGCCCGCTGTTGTCGGCTCCCTTACCACTCGATATTTGGGAAGAGGACTAGGGCCTATATAAGTAGAGCTAGCCACCATAGTAGATGCATCTCATCTTAGCTTGATCCAACCCGGTCGAGAGCCTACTCACAAGAACACCTCAACCTTAGGAGGCTGTTCTTCCCTTGTACTGTTCATCATCTGCCCTAGAGGCAATCCACCACCGCCACACTAGAGTAGGGTATTACACCACAACGGTGGCCCGAACCAGTATAAACCTCGTGTCTTTCTGTGTTGCGAGTTCGTCGAGTTCGTCCGCGAGATCTTAGCGAGCTAGGGCGTAGATCAGTGGGAAGGAAAGACTTCACGCGCACCCCAGTGTTCGAACCTTAAGTGTTTGCCGAAACCCCACATCCGACATTTGGCGCGCCAGGTAGGGGTGCACATGGGCTCGTCTCCACCAACCAACGCCTCGTACCGCCGCACTATGCTCCCATGGCAGGTGCCCCGCCACCCACCTCTGCGGCCAACACTAGCAGCAGGGAGTCTGGGTACCGAGCTCTGGCCCCCGCCCTGCAGCGAGTGTAGGGGCCAGCCAAGTTCAAGCCGGAGATGCCGCCGTGTTACGACGGCGCGGCAGACTCGGCGCTATTCCTGCTGGCGTACGAGGAGGCCATCCTCGAAGCTGGAGGCGACGACAAGATCATGGCCAATTGGTTCCCCATGGCCCTCACCGGCGAGCTGCGCGCCTGGCTGCTCAACGTCCCGGGATCCACGGTGGCATCCTGGGGGGGGGGGAGCTCCGCAACCTTTTCACCACGCGCTACGCGGTGCCGGTGCGCCACGCAGTCGCGACATTGCTGGGTGGTTCCCAAGCACCGCCTTCAGATCGCCACGTCAAACCTTTCTTCCGTCAGATTGGGGCAGCCTTCGAGCGCCCAGGGGCTCCGCTAGGTTGGGCTGCGCCGGAGGCCGACCTCACCTTCGGCTTAGAAGACCACCCTGACTCCACTGCCGGCTCCAGGATGCTCCCGATGCTCTGCACACCCACCATCTGCACGTGGCCGTTACCAAGACCCTCATCGACGGCGGCGCCGGCCTCAACTTGCTCTCCGTAGAAGCCTTCAGCCTTCTTCATGTGCCGCTCGAATGGCCCGGCCTCAGCAAGCCCTTCACAGGAGTGGGTGGTGGAGCTTCCCACTCTCTGGGGCAGATCTGCCTCCCTGTCACCTTTGGCACGCGAGACAACTATCGCATCGAGCTGGTGGACTTTGACATCGCCTGCATCGGTCTCTTGTACAATGCCATCCTCGGGTACCCGGCTCTCGCTCAGTTCATGGTGGCGACTCACCCGGCCTACAACCTCATGAAGATGCCAGGGAGCAAGGGCGTCCTCACCATCAAGGGGGACGCTAAGGAGGCCGTGGCGGCGCTCAGGCTCGCCTTCAAGACCGCGGAAGTAGCACAGCCAGCCGGCGCCGGTACGCCCGAGGCCAAGGAGACCGCGCCCACCAAGAACAAGCAACTGTTCACTCAAGACAAGGCAGAGACCAAGCAGGTGCCGGTCAACGAGGACGGGTCTTCAAGAGCGACCTTCACCATAGGAACCGGCCTTGACCTGGGACAAGAAGAAGCTTTGGTGAGATGTTTACGCATGAACAAGGAGATATTCGTGTGGGAGACCAATCAGGTGTTAGGGGTCCCGAGAGAGGTATCCCAGCATCATCTAAGGGTGTGCCCCAACGTACGCCCCGTGAAGCAGCGAGCAAGACAGTAGTCCACTGAGAAGCAGGCCTTCATCGTCCAAGAGACACGCAAGCTGGAGGCGGCAGGTACCATCCGAGAAGTTCGATACCCCGAATGGCTGGCGAACCCCGTCGTAGTACCGAAGAAAGGCGGGAAGGAACGGATGTGCGAAGACTTCACCAACCTTAACAAAGCGTGCCCCCAGGATCCGTTCCCCCTTCCACGCATGGATCAAATCGTCGACTCCAGCGCCGAGTGCGACTTGCTATGTTTCCGGGATGCATTCTCAGGATACCACCAAATCAAGATGGCGGTGGAGGATATGGAGAAGACAGCCTTCATGACACCATGCGGGGTGTACTTCTACACCTGCATGCCCTTCGGGATGCGCAACACGGGCACAACCTTTCAATGGTTGATGCAAATCGCATTGTGGCGGCAGCTCGGCAGAAACACAGAGGCCTATGTTGATGACATAGTGGTCAAATCTCGTGAGGCGAGGACATTGATTCAAGACTTGGAGGAGACCTTCGAGAGCTTGCACCAAGTGAACTTGAGGCTTAACCCGGAGAAGTGCGTGTTTAGTGTCCCCTCCGGCAAGCTACCGGGGTTCCTCGTATCCCACAGAGGGATCGAGGCGAAGCCGGAGAAGATAAAAGCCATTGAAGACATGAGCCCTCCACAGACCCTCAAGGAAATGCAGAAGCTAGCAGGGCGGGTGACCGCATTAGGGCGTTTCATCTCCAAGCTAGGCGAGCACGCCTTACCCTTCTTTAAGCTCATGAAGAAGAAGGGCCGTTCGAGTGGACCCCGGAGGTCGACCGGGCCTTCCAAGACCTCAAGAAATACCTCACCATCCCCCCAGTGATGGTGGCACCGCGACCTCTCGAGCCTCTGGTGCTCTACCTTGCCGCCACCCCGTACTCCGCCAGCGCGGCACTGGTGGCGGTTCGGGAGGAGCACCAAGACAAGGGTGTGCCGCACCAAGCCAGAGCTGATGCAGCGCGGGGTCAGGAAGGTGCAGCAAAGCCATTAGCGGCGGAATACCAAGCTCAGCAGGGCAACATCACAGAAGCTCCTGAGGACGGTCAGGTCTCAGGAAACCCACCACCTCAGGATATGCCACAATCTCCATGGGACCCGAGCCTCGATAGTATGCCAGCCCTCGTCGAGCACCCGGTGTACTCCGTCAGCACCGTACTGCAGGACGTGGGGGCGCGCTACCCCATGCTGCAAAAGCTCCTACTCGCACTCTTGGTGGCCTCGCGCAAGCTGCGGCACTACTTCTAGGGTCACTCCATCAAGGTCGTCTTAGCCTACCCATTGGAGAGGGTGGTCAGGAGCCCTAACTCAGCCGGAAGGGTCGCTGAGTGGAACATCGAGTTGCAAGCATTCCAGTTGGAGTTCAACACTACCAGGGTCATCAAGGGAGCCGCGCTCGCCGATTTTGTGGCAGAATGGACAGATGCACCGGCTCTTGAGGAAGGAGAAGATCGGTCCACCTCCCCAGGAAGCGAGGCACCAGACGGCTGGGTCATGTATTTTGATGGTGCCTTCGTGCACTAGGGCGCGGGGGCTGGAGCAGTGCTCATCTCGCACACTCAGGACAAGCTCTACTATGCCGGCAACTCTGTTTTCAGCACGGCGAGAAGGTTTCCAACAGCATCGCAGAATACGAAGGCCTCATAGCTGGCCTGAGGGCTGCAGCGGCTCTAGGGGTGAAGCACCTCACCGTCAAAGGCGACTCGCAGCTCCTCGTCAACTTTTCCAACAAGGTGTACGAGCCGAAGGACAAGCACATGGAGGCCTACCTCGCGGAGGTGCGCAAGATGGAAAAGCAGTTCTCAGGCCTGGAGCTGCAGCACGTGCCCCGGGGCACCAACAAGGAAGTTGATGACATCACCAGGAGAGCATCCAAGCAGCAACCGCAAGAGCCCGACGTCTTCGAAGAGCGGATCCTCAAGCCATCAGCTACGCCACCTCTTTCAAGCATGACTCAGCCTCGGGAGGAGCTCCCACAGCCCCCAGCCACGGGAGCCCTAGCCTGTGGCCCGACCTTAGGAGCTTGGCTGCTCTTGGTGCTCGAGCCCCAGGAGGAGTGCTGGATCAAGGAATTCAAAGAGTACCTAATGCACGGGACGCTGCCGGAGAAGGAAGAGGACGTGGAGTGCGTGGCCCGGCAAGCCACGACATACTGTATCCAAGACGGCGAGTTAGAAACGACCGAATGATGTCACGCTGCGCTACATCTCCAGCGATCAAGGAAGGGAGTTGCTGATTGACATACACGGCGGTGATTGCGGACACCACTCCTCGTCACGGACCCTCGTCGGCAAGGTGTTCCGCAGTGGGTTCTATTGGCCTACAACACTCAACGATGCGGCCGAGCTGGTGAAGTCATGTGAAGCTTGCCAATTCCACGCCAAGCAAATCCATCAGCCTGCTCAGGGCCTCCAAACCATCCCGCTCACATGGTCGTTTGCGGTCTGGGGGCTGGACATCCTAGGACTGTTCCCCCGGGCGCTAGGGGGCTACCGCTATCTCTACGTCCCCGTTGACAAGTTCACCAAGTCGGCGGAAGTGGAAGCCGTTTGTACCATTCCAGCCGGCTCTGCTGTCAAGTTCATCAAGGGCCTCGTGAGCCGCTTCGGGGTCCCCAACCGCATCATCACAAATTACGGTTCGCAGTTTACTAGCAACCTCTTCAAAACCTACTGTGCTAACCTTGGAACGTAGATCTGCTACGCTTCGGTGGCCCACCCCATGAGTAACGGTCAGGTTGAGCGCGCTAACGCGGAGGTCCTGAGGGGCCTCAAGACCAGGACCTTCAAGAAGAAGCTGGAGGCCTGCGGTAGGGGCTGGCACGACGAGCTCCAGTCTGTGCTGTGGTGCATCTGAACCACCGCCACCAAGCCAACGGGTGAGACTCCATTCTTCCTCGTCTACGGAGCTGAAGTAGTCCTTCCTCACGAGGTCAAGCATCGCTCCGCACGGGTCCTAGCGTTTGACGAAACGCAGCAGGACGCCATGCGGGGGATGGATGTCGTGCTAGGGGAGGAACACCATCGCAAAGCCGTGTTGAGGGCGGCAAGGTACCAACAAGCGCTACAGCGATACCACTGCCACAACATCCGCTCCAGGACTCTCGAGGTGGGCGACCTCGTCCTGAGGCGGGTCCTCTCCAGAGAAGGGATGCACTAGCTTTTGCCCATGTGGGAGGGCCCGTTCAGGGTCGTCCATGTCTCCAGGCCGGGTGTAGCGCGCCTGGAGACGCAGGACGGGTTACCCGTCCAGAACGCCTGGAACATCCAGCACCTTCAGAAGTTCTATCCATGAAGCAAGGCCCAGAGCCTGAGAAGCAAGGCCTAGAGCCTGTGAAGAAGGCCCAGTGCCTGTGAAGAATCGCCGCTCGTGACACTCTCACGTAATAATGAGTGGGGTTGTACACGCCCCGGAGTCTTAGGAGCGCCGTCCTTAGGCCCTGGGGCTCCCTCCCACGCCTAGTGGACAGCACTTAGCTCCGTGCTGGTGAGAAGACTTGAAGACTAGATTAGGTGCCGGACACGGCTTTTCATTTGCTTTCCGTAGTTGACTCGCTTTCCCTTTATCAAAGTTTTCCTTTGGCGTTCCTTGCGGATTTGATTCCCTCGCCTCTCACTGCATTTTTCCGGCTCGAATTTGCTTGTGTTCTCTCTCTCACATGCCTCACGAGGGGCTAGGCAGGTGCCCTCGCGAGCAGTTTTTCTCCTTTCCGCCTTCTCACGAGCCACCCTCGTTCGAGCCCAAACGCTGGCGCACCTCTCCTAGTCTGTGCCCCTCAGGTACCGCAATACAAAGCGCTAGGTCAGGGCCAGGATGAATGGAAATTTTTTAACGCAATTCCTAACAAGTTTTTCGCAGTTCCTGAGCGAATGCAGGCCACCAAGGCAAGATGGATGCGAGGAAATAAACGCTTTGCGAGGAGGAGGACGTCCTGAGTATACCAGGTTAAGTTATGTTTGCACAAAGTAACGACACAACACGAGAACAACACGCATACTGATATGACCAAGGAACCATAGTTCGATATACACCCCCCTGGGCCCATGCTGGTTTCATTCTTGATGTAGGAAAAGAGCAAAACAAAAGTAGCATTGCGGCGATTCGCGAAGACAGGCACATAGCACTACCCCGAGCCTAGCCAAATCCTTCCTCACGCTTGACGGAGGTGCGGCGACGAGACGACCCACTGCCGCCTTCAAAACAGGCGCGGCGGCTGGTCATAGCTGCCACAGCTGGAGCTGTTGCTGGAGGAAGAGCTGCCGTAGCTGGACGAGACACGATCGCCGCCGAGGGCGGGCCCGCCCTCGTCGTCGTCGCGACCGTCCCTAAGGCCGAGTACCTCCTCACCGTCGTTCTCCTCGGGGCAGCACCCGGCGCGACAACCTTCTGCCCCAAACACCCTCACATAAAGGGTCGATCCACCATAGTACCTGAAGTGGAGGGTGCACCGCCTGCCCAGGCCGCACGCGCGGGCGAATGTCTGCCAGCCGCGCGCTAGGGCTATGTTGCCCGCGGCGGAAGTCTCGACCGCAACCCAAGAGGCCTTGCTGCAGCAGCCATCCGCCTGGAGCCAGAGTCCGCCGGGACCAGAGGCCGGCAGTTCGCCGGCGAAGATGCACGGACGTTGGAGCGATTTGCCAGCCGGGTTCTGTGACTAGACGACGAACTCCCGCGACACCTCCGCTGTGTGGAAGCGCGGATGAGGAGGCCGCTCCACCATGGCACGCCTCCCCTCATCAACTAGACCGCCATGGCTGGAATGACCCACTCCGTGTGCTGTGGCGCCGTCTTGACAATGGGCCACGGCGGGGGTCGCGGCATGCTTGCGCGGGATGCCGCGGCCGCGCTTGGACGCCGGGGAGCCGGGTCCCTCGCGAGGGGCCTTACCCTTCTCGGCGGCGGAGAACTTCCTTCGTGGTGCCATGGGTGTCACTTCAAGTGATGGAGCGAGGAGGAAGGAGCAAGCAATCAAGGAAGAGATGGGCAACGGGGGCTCTGCCCCCTGCCCATTTATAGCAAGAGAAGGCCAACCGACGTCTCTCACGATCGCAGGTAATGACGGTTTTCCTTGCAGGTCACAGGGACTTTTCAAGTCGTGCAGTTGCCGAGGCAGCATGTGGAGGTGGAGACGCTCATGTCCAATCAACCGCCACGCGTCAACCGAGGCCACAGGCTTTTGGGGCCCGCGGTGCTCCGAACTTGACCCTTGGCTTCGCCGCGAAGCCAAGTCCGAGCGCACCTTGCGCCCGAGGGCTACTATCGGCGTTCTGGGAACGGGGTCCCCAGACTTGCCTGCCTGCGGCCCACGACGTGACCAAGCCAACAGGCCGTACGGCCCATCTTCATCAACAAGGCATCCAAGACCCTCGCAAGGGTCCAAGCCTTGCGAGGCGGGCGACGCAAGGCCTCCTCTGGAGTGGCCTAGCTAGGCAGGCTCACGAGGAGCGGAGATATCAAGGCGGGGCAAACCTCACGAGGCCCTCGTGACGTGAGCCATGACGCACGACACCAGGCGGGCGCCAACGCGCGCAGCGTCCTTGTTTCCTCTTTGGTGCTAAGGAGGCCACCACAGGCAAAGAGTACCGAGGCATCAGGCAAAGGTTGCTATATTGGTGCAGGAAGACCAAGACCAGGAGGACGGTAAGACAGAGGTCATCCTGGAGCCCAAGACAGCGTCACCTCCAGAGCTTTTCGCAGGCGAAGACCACTTCTGTCAAGATAGCTTGTGCTAGCTGTCCCCCTTCAAATCGGCCCGCCATTGTTGGCTCCCTTCCCGCTCGATATTTGGGAAGAGGGCCAGGGCCTATATAAGTAGAGCTAGCCACCATAGTAGAGGCATCTCATCTTAGCTTGATCCAACCCGGTCGAGAGCCTACTCACAACAACACCTCAACCTCAGGAGGCTGTTCTTCCCTTGTACTGTTCATCATCTGCCATAGAGGCAATCCACCACCGCCACACTGGAGTAGGGTATTACACCACAACGGTGGCCTGAACCAGTATAAACCTCGTGTCTTTCTGTGTTGCGAGTTCGTCGAGTTCATTCGAGAGATCTTAGCGAGCTAGGGCGTAGATCGGTGGGAAGGAAATACTTCACGCGCACCCCAGTGTTCGAAACTTAAGGGTTTGCTGGAACCCCACATCCGACAATGTTGTTATGCGGTTTGACCGATAAAGATATTCGTAGAATATCTAGGAACCAATATGACCATCTAGGTTTTGCTATTGGTTATTGACCGGAGATATGTCTCGGTCATGTCTACATAGTTCTCGAACCCGTAGGGTCCACATGCTTAACATTCGATGACGATTTGTATTATGAATTATGTGATTTGATGACCGAAGTTTGTTCGGAGTCCCGGATGAGACCACGGACATGACGAGGAGTCTCAAAATGGTCGAGAGGTAAAGGTCTATATATTGGAAGGTTACATTCGGACAACGGAATGCTTCCGAAGTGTTACAGGTATTTTCCGGAGTACCGGGAGGTTACCGGAACCCCCCCCCCCCTTCGGGGAAGTAATGAGTCTTAATGGGCTTTAGTGGAAGGGAGAGAAGGGCCTCAAGGGTGGATGCATGCCCCACAAGGGTTGGTCCGAATTGGACTAGGAGGGGGCGGCGCCCCCATCTCTTTCCTTCTCCCCTCATCCTCCTTCCCTCCTCCTAGTTGGAATAGGAAAGCGGGGGCGAATCCTATTTGGACCGGGAGTCCAAGTTGGACTCCCACCTTTGGTGTGCCCCTCTAGGGATGGCCTCCTCTTCCCCCTCCTTTATATACATGGGAGGGGGGCACCCCAAAGGCACACCAAGTCTTCTCTTAGCCATGTGCGGTGCCCACCTCCACAGTTACACACCTCGGTCATATTGTCGTAGTGCTTAGGCGAAGCCCTGCGCCGGTAACTTCATCATCATCGTCAACATGCCGTCATGCTGAAGAAACTCTCCCTCATCCTCAACTAGATCAAGAGCCCGAGGGATGTCATCGAGCTGAACGTGTGCTGAACATGGAGGTGCCGTACATTCGGTGCTAGGATCGGTTGAATCGCGAAGAAGTTCGACTGCATCAACTGCGTTACTAAACGCTTCCGCTTTCGGTCTACAAGGGTACGTGGACAAACTCTCCCCGCTCGTTTCTATGCATCTCCTTGCGTGATCATAGGTAAAAAAATTCAAATACTGCATTCCCCAACAATAACATCATGTTGGAATTTTTATTCATGGTCGAAAATGGAACCACCAGCCATTTGACATCATGCCGATCAACATTCATGGATAACACATCTTCATATGATGCATAGTTAGAAAGATATGTTATTTTCAAAATGCCCACACAATATTGAGTGTGCGAAAAACAGAAAAGCCAAGGGACGAAATTATGGCAAGTGTTGGAGGTGGTGTGCATAGATGAAAATGGTCACCCACATGTTAGAGGCAGAGGCAAAAATTTGTGGATATTTTCACTGCATCAGGTGGAATCAAACCCGGGTGGAATAGCGGTTGGGGATGGACCTTAGCCAGTGGGCTACTCCAGTACTTTTGGTAGAAATTAGGAAAAACATCTACCACTACTGTAGCACGTCTTCCCCGGCTTCGATGCGTTCTCGTCCGGGACCTGGACGTCATCCTCCTCCTTTGTGTGCTCGCCGCGGCGCCGCTGTCTGCCGTTGTGGACATGCTCAACAACCGAGAGGAGGAGAGGATTGTATGTGGAGAGGCGGATAGTCGGGACCCACCAGGTCCATGGCCATACGCAAGCAAGTGCCTCATTGAAAAAATACTTCCTCCTAATGCTATACTGACGTCGGGGGCCACGGGTTTGTCAACGTAGTTATTAAAGAGAAAAAATTACAATGAACCCAGTGATCGGGGAGCTGGTATGTATCATTTATAATCACTGGGCCAACAAGTATCAGCTGGGTTGTGGGCTGCCCAGTCTAGGCTTTCTTTTTTAACATGTGCAGCCCACGACATGCCGATTTGTATTTTTTGAGGGCCATCATGTATCGACCGTCCTATGGCCCTCCCATCCTAGGTTTTATTTTTTCTTAAAAATCCGTAGCCCAACTTAAGTATTTTTCTGAAGAAAACGCAGAGGTCTGTTCTATTTTTCAATATAAGAATAGGAACGCTAGGTCCAACTTATGTTTCCCTTCTAACTATATTATATATATTTATATTATTTTATATGTTATTATATATTATTGTTACTATCATCATATATTTAACAGATACTTACATATATAATGAAAAAATCCCACATCTTATGAACTTATAAAAATAAATGTTTAACAATAAAATCCTGGGTTTTTTAACTAAGGTTAACGAAAATCCAGGTGATTGTGTACAAAAGCTTGGTAAGATTTAAGGACCAATATAATAATAAAGCACTTGTCGGCATCCTGGGAACGGGGGTACCCAGACTTGCCTACCTGCGGCCCAGGGCGTGGCTCCACCAACGGCCTGGTATGACCCATCTTCACCAGCAACCACTCAAGACCCTCGCGAGGGGCCAAGCCTCGCGAGGCGGACGATAGAAAGACCTCCTCCAGGGCGTCCTCACTAGGCTGGCTCCTGAGAAGTGGAGATATCTATGCAAGGGGAACCTCGCGAGGTCCGCGTGACGTGAGCCATGACGACCAAGGCTAGGCAGGCGCCAGCAGGCGCAGGGTGCCAGTTTCCTCTTTGGTGCTAAGGAAGTAGGCGCAGACGAGGAGTCCCGACGCATCAGGCAAAGGTTTCCATATCGGTGCAACAAGACCAAGACCAGTAGGACGACATGATAGAGGTCACCGCGGAGCCCACAATGGTGTCACCACCAGAGCCTTTGGCAGGCGAAGACCACCTTTTGTCAGGATAACTTGTAGTAATTGTCTCCCTTCAAAATTGGCGTTGTGGGATCCCTTCCCGCCTAAACATTTGGGAAGAGGACCAGGGCCTCTATAAATAGCGCTAGCCACCACCGTAGACAGGGATCGGCTCAGGTGGGGACGGATCATTCGGACCATCCTCAAGCACACCAGCTCATCGAGCTCAAAAACACCTCTCCTCAGGAGGCTGTTCGTCCACTGTACTAGTTCATCCTCAGCCCACGAGGCAATCCACCACACCACACTGGAGTAGGGTATTACACCACAACGGTGTCCCAAACCAGTATAAACTCTCGTGTCACTTGTTCCTAGGGTTCGGCGAGCTAGGCCTAGAGATTGTTGCGAGAGTGAGCTAGCGAGAGAGAGATCTTCATGTGCACCCCAGTGTTTGAACCTCAAGGTTTTGCCGGAACCCACAATCCGTACTTTGGCGCGCCTGGTAGGGGTGCGCTGAAGCTTTTCTTCCGTTGATTCGCGCTCCACTTCTCCACCGCATCCATGTCTGATGCTCGCCGAGCCCGTGCTGAGCGCCGGGCTGCCCTCGCCACCCGTGTCACCCAGACAGCGCCCATTGGCAGACCTCCCCGTCATTCTCCAGCACCTGCTGCCAATGCTGCACCTGCCTGATAGCGCACGAGCAGCAGGCCTCATTGCTGTACCCCTCCGTGCGGCGGGAGGGACGCACTGCCACCCCGTCGCTGACTCCGGTCGGCTCATCGTCCCACTCTTGTCGTGCGCCCACGAACGTGCAGGCAGCGCTGCTCATGGCACGCGAGCTCCTGTGTTACCACCTGGTCGACGACCTCTACCACGACTGGCTGGACTGCATCGCCGAGCTCGTCAACGCTGCCGGGGGCTCTCCTGCACCATCCCTCTCGCTGCCTCTCCCACCTCCAGCCAGGGGCAACGTAGCTCGTGGAGCACTTCCGTGGCCTCCGCATCAAGACGGCGCCCTCGCATCGAGACGCGTGGCTCACTGAGCGCCTCCGCCTCCTCTGCATCAAGACAATGTCCTCTCACAAAGACGCGCGGTTCCACGGCGTGAACCGCCATGCCGGACGCCTGCGCACGAAGAAAGAAGCAGCCAAGAAGTCGCGAGGCCGCAAGAAAATGCTCCAGCGCTCCCAACACCATTACGTCAAGACCGCACGCCGCCTACGATGGCAGTTCGTGGATATCAGGATTAGACTCCGCCACCGTGACAGGCTCCGATGACCACAGTAGGCTTCCATGCCTTTACTCCTGAGCTGCGCACCGTCGTCTGGCCAGGCAAGTTCAAGCCAGACCTACCTTCGTGCTACGACGGGATCCTGACTCCACGAAGTTCTTCCAGCTCTACGAGCTGAGCATCGAGGCAGCCAACGGAGACAAGAAGGTCATGGCGAACTGGTCTCCCATGGCCCTCAAGGATGTGCGCGCTCGTTGCTCCTGAACTTGCCAGCGTGATCGATCTCTTCCTAGGGCGAGATGCGCGAGCATTTCATCGCCAACTTCCAGGGCACTCGCGACCGCCCGCCAGCCGCAGGTGACCTGCAGCGCATCAAGAAGCAACCAGGGGAAACCCTGCAAAAGTACATCCAGCGCTTCAACAACGTCCGCCTCAAGATCCCCAAGGTGATAGACGAGGCCATCATCTCCATGTTCTCCGATGGTGTCCACGACGTCAAGATGAAGGAGGAGCTCGCCATCCACGAGGAGCTATGCTCAGCCCTAGAGATGTTCAACATGGTAACCAAGTGCGCTAGGGCTGAGCAAGGGCGCCTATCTCTCCTCGAGCTCCCAGCTGCTGACCAGGAAGAGAAGAAGGCAAAGATCAAGGACGTGAAGCGCAAGGGGGCTGCCGTGCTCGCGATGGGGCCGAAGATGAAGCGCGGCCGCGACCACCCCGAATCATCTAGGGCCAACTGCCCCTTCTGCGCCTTCCACAATGTTCACAGCCACAACACCAGCGACTGTCAGGATCTCAGGGCCATCCGAGATGGGCAATTAGATCGACGCCCCGAGCGCAATGACCAAGGCTATGGCCGAGGATCAGGACGAAGTGGGGGGTGTTGGGATGACCGCGGTCCCCGCCAGGAGTGTCGTGACCGGCCTCACGAGGACCACTGGCAAGACCAGCCTTGCGAGGGCCCCTAGAGGGAGCAGCCTCATGAGGACCGCCCTCAGGGAAACGCTGGCCTCCCTCCGCTGCCACCACCACAAGGGAGAAACAACGACCACCACCAGGACAAGGGGGCTTGGGGCTTCCAAGAGCCGCGTGCCATCTCCCGTATCTTGGGTGGTGCTCAAGCCCCAGCCTCTCAGCGTGTCTTCAAGCAGTTTGCTCGCAAGGTGAATACGGCCCTTCCGAGGCTCGAGGCCACCTGCCCGCTCAGGTGGTCCAAGCGCGCCATGACCTTCAGCTCGATGGACTAGCTCAAGTGCGCAGCGACTGCCCGCGCCCTCCCAATGCTCTGCTTACCCGTCATCAGCAACGTTCAAGTCACCAAGACCCTCATCGACGGCGGCGGAGGGCTCAATGTCCCGTCCGTCAAGACATTTGACAACCTTCTGGTGCCATACGATCAGCTACAACCTATCAAGCCCTTCTTAGGAGTGACCGACGGCTCCACCACCACGATAGGGTAGGTCCGCCTCCCTGTCACCTTCGGCCAGCGTGACAACTACCGCACCGAGCTCATCGACTTCGACATCGCCCACATCCGCCTGCCATACAACTCTATCCTTGGGTATCCAGCCTTGGCCAAGTTTATGGAAGTGACCCACCACGGCTACAACGTCCTCAAGATGCCAGGGAGTGGCGGCGTCATCTCGGTCGCCTGTGAGGAAAGAGATGCGGTGTGCTCCCTCGAGTATGCTTACTAGGCTGCAGCGGCCGAAGACCCCGACAACGAAGGCACCCCACACCCTCCTGACGTCAACCCCAAGAAGAAGAAGCAGCTACTCAGCCAAGGACCTCAGGAGGACGTCGTCTCCTGCAGCACCACCTCAGGACCTGCGCCTGCAGATGGGGCACCTCCTTCCCTCGCATAGGAAGGCGCACCCGACGCCCTCCTCGCGCTGGGCTCGGGGGCTCTCTTCTGGAGGGCCTCAGACCTAGCCATCGTCATGAGGTAGGCGCTCGGGCACTGTCGGTGACAAAACTGGCGGATCTCGGGTAGGGGGTCCCAGACTGTGCGTCTAAGGCGGATGGTAACAGGAGGCAGGGAACACAATGTTTTACCCAGGTTCGGGCCCTCTTGATGGAGGTAAAACCCTACGTCCTGCTTGATTTATTCTTGATGATATGAGTATTACAAGAGTTGATCTACCACGAGATCGGAGAGGCTAAACCCTAGAAGCTAGCCTATGGTATGAGTGTATGTTGTCCTACGGACTAAAACCCTCCGGTTTATATAGACACCGGAGGGGGCTAGGGTTACACAAGGTCGGTTACAAAGGTGGAGGTATACATATCCGTATTGCCTAGCTTGCCTTCCACACCAAGTAGAGTCCTATCCGGACACAAGACGAAGTCTTCAATCTTGTATCTTCATAGTCCAACAATCCGGCCAAAGGATATAGTCCGGCTGTCCGGAGACCCCCTAATCCAGGACTCCCTCAGTAGCCCCTAAACCAGGCTTCAATGACGATGAGTCCGGCGCGCAGTATTGTCTTCGGCATTGCAAGGCGGGTTCCTCCTCTGAATACACCACGGAAGAATTTTAATACAAGGATAGTGTCCGACCCTGCAAAATAAGTTCCACACACCACCATAGAGAGAATAATATTTCCACAAATCTAATCTGCTAACACGTTTGGCAACATGACATTATGCCACGGCCCGGTGATTATTCGAACAGTTTCCTTTAACTAGCCCGACACATAACGCGAGGCAGTTTCTTGACACGTCTTGTCAAAGAAGAGATCGTGTCCCCCTTCTTATGGGATTCTCATCAATACGTGCGTGGGTAACCCAACCGCGCCATCGATTACGGCGCTTGGGGGATAAGCGAGTTTTACCAGGCTAGTGGGGGCGCATAGTTTCCGCCGCCCTTATAAAGGGACAAGGTTTAACCTTTTTCTACCCACGCCTTCTTCCTCCTTGCTCATCCATTCTTGCGCACTCGAGCTCCAACACCCAAGTCCGCATCCTTCCCATGAACCTTCTCCAAACATGTCCGGACCGGGAGGTAAATGGATGGCTTCCTCCGTTACGGAGGGACACATCAAGAAGCTGCGCAGAGCCAGATATTTAGCTGCAAATATCGCGCATCAGCTGCCCGCCGCGGGGCAGATCGTCCCTACCCGAGAACCGCACGAGAGGGTAGTTTTCCTCCACCACTTCCTCCGCGGACTGGGGTTTCCCCTCCATCCATTCGTCTGTGGTCTCATGTTCTACTACGGGCTGGACTTCCATGATCTGGCGCCGAACTTCATCCTCAACATTTCGGTGTTCATCGTCGTGTGCGAGGCTTTCCTCCGCATCCGGCCCCACTTCGGCCTGTGGCTGAAGACCTTCAATATCAAGCCAAAGGTGGTAGGGGGCCAACAAGCAGAATGCGGCGGAGCCATGATGGGCAAGATGCCCAATTTTATATGGCTCGAAGGCTCCTTCGTGGAGACCATAAAGGGGTGGCAATCGGTGTGGTTCTACATCACCGAGCCGCGCGACAACAACTGGGTGGCGGCCCCCGAGTTTTGATCCGGAATCCCCACGCGGCTCACCTCCTGGAAAGAGAAGGGTCTGTCCTGGGGTTCAACAATGGAGTGATACGTCTCCGTCGTATCTACTTTTCCAAACACTTTTGCCCTTGTTTTGGACTCTATCTTGTATGATTTGAATGGAACTAACCCGGACTAATGTTGTTTTCAGCAGAATTACCGTGATGTTGTTTTATGTGCAGAAAACAAATATTCTCGGAATGACCTGAAACTCCACGGGAGGTCTTAGAAAAAACAATAAAAAATCCTCGCCAAATATGAAGACGAGGGGGCCCACACCCTTTCCACGAGGGTGGGGGGAGCCCCCCCTAGGGCGCGCCCCCTACCTCGTGGGCCCCCTGTTGACCCTCCGACGCCAACTCCAACTCCATATATTTGCTTTCAGAGAGAAAAAAATAAGAGGGAAGAAATTATCGCATTTTACAATACGGAGCCGCCGCCAAGCCCTAAAACCTCTCGGGAGGGCTAATTTGGAGTCCGTTCGGGGCTCCGGAGAGGGGGATTCGTCGCCGTCATCATCATCAACCATCCTCCATCACTAATTTCATGATGCTCACCACTGTGCGTGAGTAATTCTATCATAGGCTTGCTGGACAGTGATGGGATGGATGAGATTTATCATGTAATCGAGTTAGTTTTGTTAGGGTTTGATCCCTAGTATCCACTATGTTCTGACATTGATGTTGCTATGACTTTGCTATGCTTAATGCTTGTCACTAGGGCCCGAGTGCCATGATTTCAGATCTGAACCTATTATGTTTTCATGAATATATGTGAGTTCTTGATCCTATCTTGCAAGTCTATAGTCACCTACTATATGTTATGATCCAGCAACCCTGAAGTGACAATAATCGGGACCACTCCCGGTGATGGCCTTAGTTTGAGGAGTTCATGTATTCACTATGTGCTAATGCTTTGTTCCGGTTCTCTATTAAAAGGAGGCCTTAATATCCCTAAGTTTCCAATAGGACCCTGCTACCACGGGAGGGTAGGACAAAAGATGTCATGCAAGTTCTTTTCCATAAGCACATATGACTATATATGGAATACATGCCTACATTACATTGATGAATTGGAGCTAGTTCTGTGTCACCCTATGTTATGACTGTTACATGATGAACCGCATCCGGCATAATTATCCATCGCTGATCCGGTGCCTACGAGTTTTCCATATACTGGTTTACACTTATTTACTTTTCCACTGCTACTGTTACAATCACTACAAAATACCAAAAAAACATTACTTTTGCTATCTTTACTTTTGTTGCCGCTACCACCACTATCATATTATTTTGCTACTAAACACTTTGCTGCAGATACTAAGTTTCCAGGTGTGGTTGAATTGACAACTCAGCTGCCAATACTTGAGAATATTCTTTGGCTCCCCTTGTGTCGAATCAATAAATTTGGGTTGAATACTCTACCCTCGAAAGCTGTTGCGATCCCCTATACTTGTGGGTTATCAAGACTAATTTCTGGCGCCGTTGCCGGGGAGCATAGCTCTATTCTTTGAGTCACTTGGGACTTATATCTGTTGGACACTATGAAGAACTTGCGAGATCCAAAAACCAAGATCTATCCCTCAACTACGAGGGGAGGTAAGGAACTTCCATCTAGCTCTGCACTTGATTCACCTTCTGTTATGAGTAAGTTTGCAACACCTACGCCTGCTTCTGCTATTCATTCTGATATGTCGCATGTTATTGATGATGCCACTTCTGCTATGCATGATACTTATGATGAAACTGCTTCTATGTCTGATACTACTGTGCCCCTTGGTGTATTTCTTGATGAACAAATTGCTGGGGCTAGAGAAAAAGAAATTATTGAATCTGAATACGATGATGAAAACATGCCTGTTATTCCTAAAGGTTATGTTTTTGATAGAGAATCTTTTGCTGCTATTTTCGCTTGCAAAGATAGATATGAGCTTAAGGGGTTATTAATTAAATGGAACAAAGAGGAGGGGGTTCGGGTCAGTGGCTCACGATGGTGGCAGGGGCGTCGAAGTGGGCTCGGGGGAGGCTCAGAGTAGAAGGCATGGCGGTGGCGATCTCGACATCTTGAGGTTGAAGATGACACGGTGACGATGAAGCAGGGCTTCCGACGAGGCGTGGCTCGATGAGGTGGAAGAGGGCGACAAGGCGGATCCCTGGGATGCGTCGGTGAGGCGGGGGAAGAGGCTCTGGGCGCGGCAACGGCGAGTGGCGGCGGCGGCTGTGTTCGGTGCGTGTGAGGGAGAGAGCCAGGGGAGGGGATGGGGACGAGAGAGAGTGAGAGAGAGAGTCGGGGAGGGTCGCGTGGCTGCACCAGGGAGGGCCAGGGCAAAGCAGCAAGCAGGAGGTGGATGTTGGTGGCTGTGCGCGTGCTGGCGCACCGCAGGCACACACCCTCGTGCCTTCTGGCATGAGGTTGAAGGAGGCGGCGCTGGGCTGGGCCACTACAGGAGTGGGCTGGGCCAATAGTGTTGGAATGGTTAGCTGGGCTGCCAGGTAACCTAGGTAGGTTCTATCTCTCTCTTTTATTTCTATTTTCTAATTTTTTTTGCTCTGTTTGAATTACTAGAAATACTAATCCATGTACATAACTCCTGAAAATATTTGTGGGCACCTTTAGAATTATTTTCAATAGCCCTCAAATGCTTTCAAGATTATTTGTACATTTAAATTATTTTATAGAATTTAAATGTCCAAATTGAAATACTTATGGTTTAATTCAAAAATCCAGAGTGTCCTAGAGAAGTGTGCACCATTTTTGGTAGAGGTTCTATACCAATTCAAAAATGATGAACATTTATGAAGGTCATTATGGGTTCATTGAAAATTATTTTATCTTGAACCTATTTGATTTGATCTGATGCTAGGGTTTGATCAATCCCCATTTCAAATTCAAAAGAATTTAAACAAGATGCAACACATGACTAGCTAGCTCAGAGCATACCAGCACTAGGGATGTGACATTAATCCAGGACTCCCTCAGTAGCCTCTGAACCAGGTTTCAATGACGAGGTGTCCGGCGCGCAGATTGTCTTCAACATTGCAAGGCGGGTTCCCCCTCCGAATACTCCAAAACAGCCTTCGAATACAGAAAATGTGTCCAGCTCTGCAAAACGAGTACCACACACATACGCAGAGAGGATAATATTTTATGGGTCCAATTTGCTGACAATTTTCGTAGTGTGACATCACCTCACATCCCGGTCATTATTTCAAACCGTTTTTAGCCTCCCACTCCATGTTTTAAGATGCGGTTTTCTTGGCACATCATGTCGAAGCAGAGATCGTGTCCCCTTATTACGGGATTCTCATCAATATGGGCGTGGATAACCCAACCATTCCGTTGCCATGATCCCTTGGGAATAGGCAGGCTTTAAGGCCTATGAGGAGGCGTTTGATATTCATCGCCTTTATTAAGGGGCACAGACCCGTCTTTCTCTTCCGTGCCTACCTCTTCCTCAACCTTTCCAACCTCGAGTTCCAGCACCCAGTTTTCAACTTAATTGCTCCAGCCTCCCAGTCATGTCCGGTCCCAGCCCTCAAGGCCGGTGGGTGGCCTCCTCTGTCACAGAGGACAATATCGCGAAGTTCCGGGCGGCAAGATACCTGACAGTGGAAATCCCCCATAGGCTCCCCGCTAAAGGACAGGTTATTCCTGCTCCTAGATCCGGCGAGAGGGTCGTATTCATCTCCCACTTCCTCCGGGGGCTAGGGTTCACTCTCCATCCCTTCGTTTGCAGACTCTATGTTCTTTTACGGGCTAGATTTTCACGATCTAGCTCTGGACTCCTTCCTTCACATCTCGGTGATTATTGTCATGTGCGAGGCCTTTCTCCGCATTCCCCCACACTTCGGTTTATGGCTCAAGACCTTTAATGTGAAGCTGAAGGTAATCAAGGGGAAGCAAATAGAGTGTGGTGGTGCCACGGTGAATAAGCTCACCAATGCTTTTTGTCCCAGAGGATATTTCACGGAAGCTTCCAACCTATGGCAGCGGGAGTGGTTTTACATCACTGAACCCCTTGGTACCAAGTGGGCAGCTACACCTGCGTTCCGATCTGGCCCTCCATTACAGCTCGCATCATGGATTAATAAAGGGCTGGACTGGGGATCAATTGAATAAGTGCAGACGATACAAAGCCATATCCGAAGCCTCCTCGAAAAGGACACCGGCCTCATCAATGTAATCCAGGTAATGCTAGTCCACCGGGTCCTGCCGTGCCAGCGACGACCCCTCCGCATGTGGGAGTTCAATCTGGAAGGACCACAGACCCTTCAGCACTTCGGTGCGGAGGACCACCAACATCCCCTAACTTACTCTTTTTCTTCCTATTTTCTGATATTGCCTTATGAAGTCAAAACCACAAGAAGATGAATAAATTTGCTCTGCATAACTGGTTGATGCATGATACAGACGAACAATACTTTGATGTAAGGCAAGCGCAGGATAGGAGGATGGAATATATACTAAAAAAGATAGCGTTTCATATTCACACGTACGATAGGAGGATGGAATATGTATGAAAAAATAGTAAGCGGAAGGCATTTCAACAAAATTAGAAGAAATGAAAGTGAGGCACCATATGAACATGCAACCAATATCACTCTATCAGGTAAAAAGTGTTTCGTCGTAAGTGCCATTTCAAGAAATTAGAAGCAGTACAAGCTAGAAGACAATGCAAGATGCAACCTACATCACAGTCCCAAGTTAAATGTGTCTTATGGGTAAGTGAACGTTGCAGGTATATGTTGTAAGCTACGCAGATGCAATTCAACATAATCAGAAGTAATACAAACTAGACATCATACGGAAAATGCAACCACATATAATAGTTCCAGGTTAGAGCAAGCACCTGTGATGGTGGAGTACGGGAGATGTGCTCATCATGTACACGTATGTTCTAGAAACAGGAACACATGTCATATTCACACGCATTATGTGTAAAGTAAGTAGATGCAATTCAACAAAGTTAGAAGCAATACAAGCTAGACATCATACCCAACATGCAACCACCTGTGATGGTGGAGTAGGGGAGATGTGCTTATCATCTACATAGCTATGTGGACTGTCCAGCCTTGTGTTGCCTTGCGAATCTTGTTGGGAGGATGGCGGAGTGAATCTGTAGAGATCCCCTGTTTGAGTTGCTCCGAAGGACCACCATCATCCACTGTCGGACTAATTTCCTTCAGCTGTAATGATTTTGCATTGTAAAATCAAACTAATAAGAAAAAGGAATAAAATTTGCTCTTCAGAACTCATTGATGCATGATACCGACGAACACTACTCGGATGAAAGGCAAACACATGATGCGAGGATGGAATATGTATGAAAAACAGGATGGCGTGACATATTCACACCTATGATGTGGTAACTAAGCAGAAGGCATTTCAACAAATTAGAAGCACTGCAAGCTAGACACCATATGAAAGATGCAACCAATATCACTCTGCCAAGTTCAAACTATATGGCGTTTCAACAAATTAGAAGCAGTACATGCTAGAAATCATATGCAAGACACACCCAATATCATAGTCGCGACTTAAAGGTGCCTTATCATAACTGACTGATGCGGGATATGCAAGAACAGTAGTCTGATGTAAGAACATCGTGTGATCAGATATAGTATGTTCTAGAAACAGGAACATATGTCATATTCACAGGCATTATGTGTAAAGTAAGCAGATGCAATTCAACAAAGTTAGAAGTAATACTCCCTCCGTTTCTTTTTACTCCGCATATAAGATTTGGTCAAAGTCAAACTGCACAAAGTTTGACCAAATTTATATAAAAAATATGAACATCTACATTACTAAAACTATATAGTATGAACATATGTTTCATGGTGCATCTGATAATATTTATTTCATATTGTGAATGTTTATATTCTTTAATATAAAGTTAGTCAAACTCTACAAAGCTTGACTTTGACCAAACCTTATATGCAGACTAAAAAGAAATGGAGGGAGTACAAGCTAGACATCATACACAATATGCAACCACATATAATAGTGCCAAGTTAGAGCAAGCACCTGTGATGGTGGAGTAGGGGAGATGTGCTCATCATCTACACAACTACGTTGACTGTCTAGCCTTGCGTTGTCTTGCGAATCTTGTTGGGAGGATGGCGGAGTAGAATCTGTATAGAACCTACGTTTCAGTTGCTCGAAAGGACCACCATCATCCAATGCCTTGCCAATTTCCTTCAGATTTATTGACTTTGCATTGTGAGCTCAAACTGACAAGAAAAAGGAATATAATTCGCTCTTCAAAACTCATTCATGCATGATACCGATGAACACTACTCTGATGAAAGGCAAAGTCATGATACGAGGATGGAATATGTATGAAAAAATGGACGGCTTGACATATTCACACCTATGATGTGGTAACTAAGCAGAAGGCACTTCAACAAATTAGAAGCACTGCAAACTAGAGACCATTTGAAAGGTGCAATCAATACCACTCTGCCAAGTTAAAATTGTCTCGTCATAGGTGGCGTTCATCAAACTAGAAGCAGTACATGCTAGAAATCATATTCAAGATGCAAACCAATATCACACTGCCAACTTAAAGGTGTCCCATCATAAGTGACTGATGCAGGATACACAAGAAGAGTAGTTTCATGTAAGAACATGGTGTGATAGATAGATATAGTATGTACCAAAAACAGGAAAGCGTGTCATATTCACATGTATCATGTGTAAGCTAAGCAGATGCAGTTTAAACTAATTAGGAGCAATACAAGCTAGACACCATATGCAACATGCAACCAGATATCACACTGCCAAGTTAGAGCAAGCACCTTGGATGGTGGAGTAGGGGAGCGGAGACTTGGACCTTGTAATGCACTATCAGTACAAGGAGAATCGGTACAGATGTTCCATTTACGTTGCTGCAGAGGACCACCATCATCGCCTTCCTTACTCTTTTCCTTCCTCTTTCTTGATTTTGCCTTGTCAGGACAAACCCACAAGAAAAAGGAATAAAATTTGCTCTTCATAACTCATTGATGCATGATACTGATGAACACTACTTTCATGTAAGGCAGACGCATGATAGGAGGATGGAATATGTATGAAAAACAGGACGGCATGACATATTGACATGTATGATGTATAAAGTGTAAACTAAGCACAAGGTGCTTGAACTTGTTAGAATCAATGCAAGCTAGAAACCATATGAAAGATGAAACCAATATCACTCTGCCAAATTAAAAGGGTGCCCTAACAAATGTATTTGTCCAAATTAGAAGCAGTACATGGCAACAAGCTAGAAATAATATGCAATATGCCATGAATAAAGGTGACTCATCGTAAGTGATTGATGCAGGATACAGAAGAGAGGTAGTTTCATGTAAGAACAAGGTTAACACATAGATGTAGTGTGTACCAAAAATAGGAAGGCATGTCATATTCACAGGTATAATGTGTAAACTAAGCAGATGCAATTTACCCTAATTAGAAGCATTACAAGCTAGACACCGTATGCAACATGCAACCACATATCACACTGCGAAGTTAGAGCAAGCACCTGTGATGGTGGTGTGGGGGAATTGCGGTCATCAACTAGAGAGCTACGTTGACTATCTTCATTTAGCCTTGCTGTTTCTTGAGAATCATGTGGGGAGGATGACACTGCACTCTTTAAACGAGTATGGCGTCTCATAGTAACCCAGTGGGGTGACTGTCTCATCATAAGTGATTGACGAGGGATACAAAAGAGCATTAGTTTGATGTACGAATATGGTTAATAGACATATGTAGTATGTATCAAAAACAGGAAGGCATGTCATTATCAAATGTATAATGTGTAAAGTAAGCAGATGCAATTTAACCAAATTGGAAGCAATACAAGCTAGACACCATATGCAACATGCAACCACATTTGACAGCGTGAAGTTAAAGCAAGCACCTGGGATGGTTGTGTGTGGAAATTGAGATCATCAACTGCAGAGCTACGTTTACTGTCTCCAACTGCTGACACTGCACCCTTTATAGCGCTGAAACGCTTAGTGCTTGTCTTCGAATTACACTGGAGCGACTTCTATCTTTTCTTTTCTGCATTCATCAACACTGCGTCAGAGTCTGAAATACCCATGCATAAAAAACAATAGTGTGAGTATGGGTGAAGTGTGTGCACAATTAGTACAATGTAAAGGTAGCAGATAGCAGGTCGGTGAGAAATAAATGGCGGGAGGCATATGATAGCTCTACAACATGCATGGCACACTAAATTACTACATGATTCTATGAAAATAACAGCCGACTGAAAACAAACAGGTCAGTCCATTTTTTTTGCACCATTCGATGTACAATGAATGGGCAGATCGCCTTCATCTACCTCTAGCCAGTCAGTGTTGACGATCTTCCTCAATACGCCAGCGACCACCGGCCCAGTCCCCTGCCTGCGCCCTTCCCTCAACCTCACCGCAACGCCATGCTTGGCACCGCCCCCCGGCCATCCATTCAAGCCCCACCGACCTCCAGATTGGGCGCAAGCAGCTCCTGCACCCCACACACCTATGATAGACACCGATGCGCCGCTTCCTCGGCGAACATGGGGACTAGGTGCTCCGCGCGCCTAAGCGGGTGCTGCTTCTTTTAATTGTGGTTCAACTGACCCTGAATTGAAATCCAGGCGGGCTACTGACCTCTAGCAAAGGTGAAATAGTAAAGGGAGGAAACCTTGTGCATTTAGTATCTTGAAGAAGATGCAGTAAGAAGCGCTCGACTAGTTTCTTTCGTGGGATGAATACGGTGTGAGCAGAGACGTAAGGTTTGCACGAATAAGGGAAGAGGAGTACATCTTTCTGCTGGCAGTGCTGTGTCCTCCTTCTGTTTTTCCAACGATCTTCTTGTGGTTCGCTGGAAATGAGAAGTTGTGGAGGACGGTGGAGCCTTGGACGAACCCATGGCCAAGTTGTTGAGCGTGGTGCGGTGGCCGTCTGTCGGCAGCGGGGAACCAGATCCGAGGCGGCGAACGACGACATAGCGAGAACAGCTCCGGTGCGGTGGACGGTTGCGACAGTGGAGCAGTAGCAGTGAGGCGTACGATGGCGTGGTCGGAGTGGTTTTGGTACGGCGCACGTCGGTGTCGACGTCATAGAGGCAGCTCTACCTCGGCTTCAGCTGCTAAGTCCTTGAGGGCGTTGCAGTTGCGGTTGAGTTGGACGACGACGTCGGGGTACCTGCTCCGGCGTGATGGAGTAGGGCTGCGGTGGATTGGGTGCTATGGGGTGGAGGACGGAGGAGGCTGGGGTTTCGCGGCTGGTGGAGAGGGCGTTTTGGCGCCCACGGAGTATGAATGGAGAAACGGAGGGAGACGGGGAACTAAGGGGGAACAATGTTTCGGTTTGGGACGCGCTTGTTTGAAATTTGGGGGAAAAGTTACAAACTTTGCCCCCATCTAAAATTTCGGACATATTGTGGGTTGGGGGTAGGACAGTAATCTCAGGTGTCCCAAATGTGGGCGGGATAGATTTTGGCCGAGCGCATGGGTGCTTAGGCGCTCACGGCGTATGAACGCTTCTAGGAGGCGGTGGAGACTTGTGTCTTGGTGAAGTTACAAACCTACCCTGGTTTAGACCTTTGGACATCAGGCCGATAGGCTACACGGGCCAGAGTCAGGACAGTAATTTCCTACCACCAAACATTAGTCTCGCGCGGTTTCGGCTGACCAGAGGCCTATTTGGCGCTTCGTTCAATATTTGGGAGCAAAAGCATTAACATTTTCGGTTCTCTTGAATTGAACTTTCAGGATTTGTCAAACTTCACAAATCTTTACGCTTGAAAATCCTAAAGTTACGATTATATTGGAATGGAGGGGGTACATTTGAATATACATTGTACATGAGTATATATTAAAAAAATATGCAACTTACCTCAGTTCATGCATGGTTCCAGATATAATCTCCTTGGTTGCAAAAAAAGTTAGACATGCGTATGAATATATATAGCATGTTCAAACGCACAACAAAGATTGATGCCCCCTTTTACATCTGATTTACAAATGCCATTATCTCATGTTCAAATAGATGAATGCACTTCCTATGAATTCGAATCTTCAAAACCCCCTTTATGTTGAATTCGACATGTATTCTATTTCGTAGCTAGCAATTTGGAATGTATCCATGCAAGTGACAAATGTATAAAGTGCTTCACACTAACAACATGGAGTGCACTAATTAATGTTTATATATGAATTGCAAAAGCATCCATTGCCTGTATTTCAAACAGCTCTCACTCTATGGATCGATAATATGAAATAAACACATGCACATTCTAGAATTCAATAGAGTATGGGTGTCTGATAGACCGATTTTCGTCCATACGCAATTTGCAACATTCATGATCTCATCCAAAAATAATAATGCCATTTATATTTTAATTTAATGTGTAGAACCGCCTTTTACACGTAGATGCACTATGCCTCGGCCCGTTCTCACAAACGCGCTATATATCTCCCTATCTACCGCATAAGTGCGCACACTTTATATGCATCAGCATTTCTCTTTCACGCATGCTCACAATCTCTCTCGGGGTGTCAGGGAGTCTCACGGACATGCTCTCTCTGTATCTCTCTCTCTCTCTTTGTGACTACTATGTACCACTCATTCACTAATCTCAGTTGGAAAACACTATTTCTCTCACATGCATATATACACACGCATGGTCTCTACTAGCCCTCCATACGCACATATATGTGCCTACGTGTCTCCCACACGCACATTATCTTTAGGCCTTTCTCGCACACATTGCCCCCAGACACACCTCTCTCTTAGTAGTTGGTAGATATGATTCCATCATATCATTCGGTAGGATATCCCTGACTGTTAGGCTGGATGGTAATACGAGGCAAAGTTTTACCCTAGTTCGGACCCTTGCAGTTGAGGAAAAAGCCTACTCCTGGTACTATATATTAGTGATAGGGGTGTGTACAAAGTACACATGAATACCAGGCATTGTGCGTGTGTGTATACTATCGACGAACTAGCCCCCAAGCTTTTATAACATACTGGGGGCCTAGGGTTACAAATCATATATAGTCGGCTTATCACCAGTGGGGATAGAGTCCTCCGCGACTCTGGTAGCTAGCTTCGTGTTGTATGCCGAGTCCTCCACATGGGTCTTCGTATAACGCATCTCGGTCCAACCTATATGGCGCATGATGGAACCGCCCCATGAGTCCTCATGTTGACCCACCACAACTAGAAATGATGTGCCCACCACACCACACACGCAATCGGCCACTAAGAAAATAAGCATATACAATAGTACAATGTTATACATGAAAGTTAATTGCATGGTGCATCCAAAAATATTTGTTCTGCATTGTGAATGTTTATATATTCTCCTAAAATATTAGTCACGGGAAAGAGAAACGAAGGGCATATCTCTCCTTGTCTCCACCGGACACCCCCTCTTTCTACACCACTTTCACGTACGCACACAAACTATCTCTCGGCCCTCTAAAAGTATGCATGCCCATGACACATTCACGCGTGACGGTCACTGTATTTCAAGCTAAAGCACTATACGGTCACTGGACTTCAGAATATGCTCATTACGGTCACCGTATACATTCTCGTGGTGATCATACGGTATCTAGCTCATGATACGTCTCCGTATTTTCTTGATGACACTGACGGACTTTGCATTTGATGCGTGCTCCGTATTTTGTTGACGACACTTACGGTCATTGTATTTGAAGCGAAAGCACGATATGGTCACTAGACTTTAGAATAAGCTTATCACGGTCACCACATACATTTTGTCGTGCTAACCAACATCTGGTTGGATGGTTAGGAGGACAGTGGTTTCTCGAGCCGACCAGGGTTAAAGTCCTGGTGCTCGCATTTATCCTGGGTTAATTTCAGTATTTTCCGGCGATGTGCGTTCAGTGGGAGGAGACGTTCCACTCGACTACGAGGCACCTATGGTGACCTCGTAAAATCTCAAGATCATATGCTGGCTCACTCTCTCAAAGGTTCTCATAGGGTAGGATCTGCGTGTGTGCTCTTATAGCGGTGAGTGCTTGCGTGTATATATGAGCCCTTGCATCTGTACCGTGTTAAAAAATACATGTCATGATTATACAGTCACTGGCTCACCCGTACAACTCCGTATTTTGTTGATGACACAATCAATTGGCCAGTCAAATGTTCCACGTGGTGCAACTAGTGTTGCACCATCGGGGCATGTAACCGTAGGGCCCACCTGTCAGCCCATATATGAAAGAAAGAAATGGTAGTTTGAGTCTGTATTGTGTTAATAAAATACATTTTAGGGTGATCATACGGTCACTGTCTTACCATACAGCTCCGTAATTTATTGATGACACGATCAATTGACCAGTCAAACGGTCCACATTCAGCAGCGCACATTACCATAGGGCCCACCCGTCAGCACGTATATGAAGGACATAAATGGTAATAAATTAATGGTTGGTGGGTACTCGAAGTCGTGAGACCTCTGGTTGGCAGTCGCCGGCGGTGGGGGCGCGTTGATTGGGCGGTGGGGTGGGGATCGTCGGAGAAAACGCTCAACGCGCGAGGGGTGGGGGCCTAGAGGGATGGCCGGTGCGGCGGTGGACCGGCGGTGGGGAGTGGTTTCAGGGCGGGCGGGGTGGCGTGGCAGCGCGGGCCGGCCGCGGGCGGCGGGTGCCGGCGGTTTGGCCGGTGGTGGCTGGCAGCTTAGGGGGGTGGAGTTTTATGATAAACTGCAGGCCCTTGATTTCGTATCCAATGGCTGGAAAATCTAATGACCAGAGATGAAAAAGTCAGCCGACTGACGTGTAGCCTCACTCTGCACGTACACATGCATGCATGCAAGACACACACCCATTCAGGCATGCAAGACTGACACGGACACATAACGAGCACACACACGCATGCAGGCGTGCAACACTGACACGTACACATGCACTCACGAACACACGCACGTAAGCACACATGCATGCAACACTGAAACGTACCCTTGCACGCACGCAACACTCGCACTCCTGCATGCACACAGCACTCGACACAAGACACACGCTCAACCTATACATGCACGCACCCTTTGTTAAGGACATGGATTGTTACGGGTATTAATCAATCTTATATGTGATAAGCAGAACATTGATGTTTGCAGCGGTCTTTATGAATCACAACGTATCGAACATGCTATCAACATAGTAGGCTTATCTACATGAAAAGGATGAAGTCACACTCAATGAACAATCATCGGTTTACGAAATGCCCGCTTCTGACCGCCCTGGCCCACCAAAGGTTCCTCTGTTGTGCGCTGCCTGCGTTGGGTCACTAACATGTAGGCCATGTACCCAAAGAGCCCACACGTTAGTGGAAGAACAGTGTGGTGTCCTACATTAGAGTCGAGGGCGCCACTCGCTGCACGCCTGGCTGAACACGCCTCCTTGCCGCATTCAAACGCCTCCATGAAACCCGCCCATGTGGAATCCGAGAAACCCACTCTGGACACACGTTCGTTCATGACCGGGCTGGCATTAAATGCAACGCCGGCCGATCTCCTCCCGTCCGCCATCTATTTAATCTCCTATTTAAACGAGGCCAAACGCCGGCCAAGAATCGCACATCTCCGCCGCTCCCCTATCCCTGCTTCACCATTTTGTTCACTCTTACAATGGCTTGCGAAGAGTAGTTATTCTGCACAAGCCATTTTTCTAGGTTTGTATCTCTCACACACACCCACGTAGGTTGGGGACGTGCACGAAGAGAAGAGGTGCATGTAGGGCGCACGTACTCCCGTCTCTTTCGCAACCACACCCACGCGGGTACACGGTGGAGCTCATTTCTGTATGAAAAGGCAGCCCACGTGGTAATTTGACCGTGTACTAGTTGTCCACTTGGTGGAGGGGGGATCTTCTACCATGGGTGAACAAACAAATTGCGACTTCATGTGTTATGTTTAAAAAGAGGCAAACCATGTGGGGCCTACCTTAGAGGCAAGGCTCTATACACTGGAGTACGTTTGATGTGTCCCGTTAACTCGCAGAACGAGGAGAAGCTTGCTTAGTACGCCGTCTCCCCCGCCCACAGGCGCGGTGGCTTGTAGGATGAGGTGAAGCTTGCTTACTAGTAGTAGTACTATACGCCTTACGCCCGCTCCCTCGCCCACGCGCGCGGTGGCTCGCAGGACGAGGAGAAATTTTACTACTCCCTCCGTTTACTCCTCGTCCCTACTACCTTGGTTAGAGAGATTATCATGTTGTTTGGAATATATATGTCCTTTAGTACTCCATCCATTTACTTATACAAGGCCACTATAAAAAAATTCATTTTGCATCTATACAAGGCCATAAATAGTAATCGAGACAAAAGTTACTACTCCCTCCTTTCCAGTTTATGGCTCAATTTCAAAATCTCTCCAACCAAAGTAGACGGTTAGTGATCGAATTAATTTCGTACTCCTAGTTTGCACAAGTAATTAGTACGCTCGTTTTTCTAAAGAAGTTGTGTTTACCGAGGCATTAATTAGAACGAATGCATGAATGACCACTAAATTTCCATGAACTTCTACATGCATTGGTGAGTTTTCTCTTGACACTGCTTGCATCGGGTGATCTAACGCACCTCAAAATCCAACATGTTATGGTACTACTACTAGTAGTAGAATTGAGACTTATAAAACGGAAAAATGAATGTTTTTAGATGAGCGCTACAAACCCTAGTGGGTACGTAGTCCGTAAAATCAGATTTTCCAAAACTAAGTCGCTCAACCTTTATTTGCTTGTTTCCCTTCTTGCCTCCTTGCCTCGAATAGACTATGCCAAACTCCCATGCCTGCCGCGTGGGAAAAGACCTGCCCTCACCTTTTTTAGTCTGGATTTGTATTGATGGATCGCGCGAAGCAGCAAAAACCCAAGTCGTGTCTTGTACTCCTCCGTTGATGCTCCCTTTCATGAATTTTGTACTTCCTGTCGCCGAAATGTGGGACATATAGCAACCGGGTCGACATGTCAAGCACCAAATAATAGTGCAGAACAGCAGGGGACGCACCCCAGTCGTACCACCCAAGTAGTAGTAATGAGCGATGAGATGTCAACTCACAATGCCGCACCTTCCCAGATGGACGAAGCAACCATTATTTCACACTTCGGTTCGCCATCATCTCAAACCACATAGTATTGCTTCGGCATCAAGAGGGAGACGCACATCACCTTGCTACATCATGACACAGGGGACCGCATGACAGGCCATGCTCCCCCGCCGATCGCTCGGTAAAATCACCTCATTTTTAGTAGTATACTTCCTCTATATCGGTTTACATGGCATGCACGCCGTTCTAGTTGGAGAATTTAACTGGCTATATATGTGATGAACAGTATATGTTTAGAAACTACATTCGCTTAATAATCCAATGATATACTTTTTGTGACATAGTAACTCATATTTAGTTAGTCAAATGGATGACCTAGAACTACGTGCACGCCCTATAAACCGAGACGCCTAAAAAACGAGACGGAGAGGGTAGTTCAGTACGTATCTTTTTAGATCATTATAGTCGGGATTCACCAAGGAGCAAAACCAAGTGGTAGGCTGCACCTGTCGTGTTGGCGTAGCAACTCAAGCAGGGTCAGTCCGCACATGAAATGGCGACACACTTAACATGACCCCTTTGGCCGACATGTGGCTCATCCACCGTCTTGTTCCACATGCGATGCACCAAATTATAGTTCAGAGCAGCGGTTGGAATTGGACGCACCCCAGTGGTAGCGCCGCAGTAGTAGAAAATGAGCGATGAGGGGTCATATCACAAAGCCCCACCTTTCCCGCATTAAGCTGGACAGACGAAGCAACCATCATAGCACTATAGGGCGCAAGAGCATAAAGAAAAGAGAAAACCAATGATGCGTGCGGTAGCTACCTAGGGCACCCTAGGGTAGGGGTCTCCACTACAGGTCATTTTTTTAAAAGCGCCTCCACTACAAATCAGCTTCTCCCTCGTCCTCTTGAAGAAAACCGATGATGCGTGCGGCAGTAGGGTTTGTAGGAGTACTACTACGACGTGCGTGGCCACGTCGTAGTAAACGGGAGAGGGATTGAGTTCGAGTCGATGCCTTAAATATGTGTGGGCCGCTTGGTTTTAGGGGAACGAGGCAACATTTTGTGTTCGGGGACCAGTGGAGATATATTACGTACAAAAAATTGTGGACGTAGGTTCGACCGAAAGGCAATGATGCATGGGCCCTGCATTTTGATATACCCGGGGCCGCGTGAAATTTGCTACTCTACTCAAAACTAGTAAGGTACACATGCATTCATATATGCATGATGTAGATGTTTGTTTAGTTATTATAGTTCATCTCATTCAAAATAAAATAGTTTTATAAAAATGTTAAGATTCATGGGGTTGTGCATTGTAAAGCATAAAGTAAAAAACAAATAATGGCAATTAATTTAGAAAAAAATCAATTATGATACGGAAGATTCTAGAACAAAGGAGAAGTGCTTGTGTTTTGAGGTTTGTGCATTATGCTTAAGTTCAACCATGGAGTCTTCTAAATTGTACATGTGGCAGATCTGGTGGAATGTTGATGATATCCCTAGTAGTGCTCGGATTTGCCATCTCTGCACTGTCAGATTAGCTTCATCCAGTGACCATCTTTCAAAGTTATTCGCACACTATATAGTTCTTGTGCCATAGTTGCATGTCTTGGAAAAAATCTACTAGTGGGTTGTACTAGCTATTTAGGAATAGAAGATGTATACATGGAAGTTGTAGGGAAAGGGATGACATGGAGTATCTCCATTCATGTGAGTACGGATTGGAAAAGAGATGTCATTTGGTTCACATCATAGGAACTTTTCTATTGAATCTAGAGATGACATGTATCTCAATTCCTATGAGGAGGGATTAGAAAAGAGATGTAATTTGGTTCATATCATAGGAACTTTTCTATTGAATATACGCTAATGTTTATTTTCCTTTTAAATTATGGGAGTATAGGAATCCATTCATATGAACCAAGTGTCTCTAAAGCTATAGAAATGATATCATGTTTATTTCCTTTGAAATGTGGAGTATATGAATCTATTCCTATGAACCAATTGGCTCTAAAGGAAAAAATCCTATAAAAATCATATCATATAGAGTTCCTATGATATTCCTCCACACCAAAGGATGGTTGGAATTGCTACAGGTGATACGATGGTCTTTCTTTGTAGACTCCTCCCCCATCTTTATAGTTACCTCTCGAAGATGAATGAAATGATATATACAGGGTATTCTACATGTGCAATCATCGGCGGCGAGGGAGAAGACCAACGGCTGCCCGCGCGTCTTGATCGGCGGCCGTGCCGTTCTCTCCGAGAGAGCGCCGGCTCGGGAGGGCCTCCAACCCCTTCTTCCTCCCTGTGGTATTGTGGCCAAGATGCAGCCTCCCGACACCGTCTTTGCCACATGCTGACGACCCTCAGGTATATATTCCTTCAAAACCTGCCTTGCTCTACTGCCCCAGCTCCCCACTTGGCTTCATGTGGATCTTTTTCTACTTCCGTCCACTGTTTCAAAGCCACCTAGAATTTTACTATTATTATAGGTAAAGCTAGTTCATACAGTTGACTCTAAGAGTTGGTTCAAACAGGGAAGAAAGTGGGAAAGCTGTAGCATGAATCTAGGACTTGATTCTAAGAGGAAACGGGGGAAAGTAGTAGATAATGGCTACCCAACCGGTCTCTTGGTTGAAAAGACGAAGAAAGCATGGTGGATGGCGAAGGGTGGGGGGAAGTGGACCTATCTCTTGGTTGAAAAAGGAAAGAAAGTGACGAGTGTTGGGAGGAAACACAAATGAGAATGAGCAGGTCTAGATTTCCTATGCTCACATAGGAAAATGTCGTCCGAGGAGATAAAAAATGGGACAAATGCAGACATGCTGCCTGAGTGTTTGCCGGTCTCGGCAACCACATCTGCCTCACCACTTTATGCCCCTGCTGTCCCTACGCCCATATCGCTACCGTTAATGTAAAATCACATGAAGCATTAAGCAATGGCACCTAATGTCACTATAAGTAATGGTCTAGTGCCGTAGATAAATTGAAGCAATACTACCACCATTTTATGAAGTGCTTCCATCTTGCTTTATTTCCCATGAATTGTGTTTTTGCAGTTACATTTAAATCTTAGACCGCTAACATTGCTTCATCCCAGTTGAACTGCAAAAATTTGATTGCATATTCGCTGACCATGTGCTACTCTTATGACAGTAATACTAATGCTATTGTTCTGTATGTTAATCTAGTGGCAGTGTTGATGTGATGTGATGCTACTTACTTAAGGACACTTTCATACTGTCAATCTAGTGCCAATTATAACACAATAGATTCTGCGGTTAATCATACGCCACGGCAAATATCTGACATAGTTTAAATAACTGTATTTTGTATTTGCGCAAACAGGGATGCATGTCTCCATATCGGTTCGGGATGTCTGTCTCCGTATCGTTTCTATTCGCGCAATCAAAAGCACACACCTCAGTTTCTGTAGAACTGCACAAAATGAGATGGCTATCCCTCGTTGTCGTCGTCTAACCACCCGTCTTCTAGGTATTCCTACATTGCTAGTTACTAGGTAGAATGACCAACGCAATATAAAAGAAGTTGATTCGTACGTTTTAATTCCTGATTGCAGTGTAGGGATGAACGAAAACAACTGCATCCTAGTCCTAAATGCACTTTCTACCAGTTCATCCATGGACCGGGGACTAGCTGGCATGGCTGCACGACGGTTTTTTGGGCAGGTGCGCGGACAAGAGGCATTGTGGTCTGCTTATTTATGCAAATAGTGGTGCTTAAATTTAGTGGAATGCACAAGACTTTCATCTGGTCAGTACACTACATGGTTCAGTTCACGATTCCAACTGAGAACACAATTATAATTGGTTATTCTGGAATGAGAGAACCTATCCCTCGATGGTGGCAACAAGAAAAAACCAGAGTGAACTCCAGGAAATTTAAGCCTGCCGGGAGGCCCTTTGCTCAGAGAAGCTTTGCTTGTTTTTTCCTAATTTATAAACCTTCTCACAACTTTGTCTTTTGCTGTGAACTAGTATATGTTTGTTAATTTCTATGAATCATTCGGATGTATAAAATTGCTTAGCTTATGCTTTTCAAGTTTTTTATGAAGCCGAGTTTAATGTGAGTGTTCCACATGAACACTGGACTAGCGTGTGAACGTTTGGAATTTACATTGTGGCCTCAGTTAACTGCATGAACCACTGTAACAAGATACATAGTTTCTTATATGTCAGACAACAGATTGTTCATTGTTAGCTGGTCGATAGCTTAGTGTTAAAGCGAGCTGAGCCAATGTGCCTTGTTTTGCACAACTACTTACAAGTGGGGTAGCACCAATAGTGTTTACAAGTACTTATGTATATGTCGGCGCACAGTTCTCGAACGAGTACTCTATTTCATCAAAACACACAGTGCTCGTATGATAAACCGTGACAAGTTATGTCTTACCATGCCATATTCATGAAAAAACTAGTGAGGACGCATCTGTTTCAACAACAATTACAATGGTTCTCACATGATTCACGGGCACACAAAAGTAGCAGCAGTTCCCATAGACGGATTCAAACAGAGTACTAGCCCCAGAGGGCTCGATAACAGGCAAGGTTAGGATAATTAGACACAATCCAAACTACTATTAAACACTAGCTGGGGAAACTATTTCATGGCTCGATCTAATTTGGGCTGGACACAAGACGGACCTTGCCATGAACATCATCGAGGATGTCCGACAGCAGCTCAATCCTGTGAACCGTCATGAAGACAACCTTGTGGCCTTGCCACTCATAAACTTGTTTGTGGAGGCATGCCACGTCATCTTCCTGCGTAAGCTTGACAAGAACAATATGCCTCACAAACGAAGGAGTAGCTTTGAACTTCTTGTGCTTCAGTACACCCTGGACAACATACCCGAAAATAGTGAGTCTGGAATACAACTCTTCATTGGTATAACTGCAAATGGCTTCCAGGATCCAACAGCCTAAAAACTCTGTTTTCGCAGTGCGTATATTCGGGTCATCTGCCTCATAGCGAGTCACATGTACAACCACCCAATCCTTGCCTGGATCAGGGCTCTAATTGAAACAGAAACAAATTCTGAATTACTTTCCAGTATAAGAAAAGCAAGTTATTTAAACCACTATGTATAGCATGGCATCGAAGCTAATAAAATTTTGCATTATTCATCACCACATACTTAGATGAAAAACCACAATCGAGATCGGCAAAGAAGAAAATCACCTTGGGCAGCTCAGCGGGGGGGGGGGGGGGGGGCACACCCTCGAAGGGGGAAAACTGCTCCTGTAGTGCCACGGGGGCTTTAACCTCAAACGGGGCGTTGACCATCGCAGTAGTGGTCGTGAGCGTATCTGGGGTCGGCTTGGTGGCTGCCAACATCTTCTTGGAGCTCTATCTCATGGGGATCAGCCTCCCGCGTCTGCTACAATATCGGTAGATCTTTGTCGGTTTCTCCTTGGTCCATCATGAAACTGACGAATACTAGGAGACCACTAAAAGAAAAACACAATCGCAATGACAATGAAACAAAAAATAGAGTGAGGATCGGTTACTGCTTTGCAAAAGTTCTTTTATTTCTCTGAACGAAAATATTCCAACATCACGGATCCGCTTACCTTCCCTTCGTTGGGAGAGAAGAACGGTGGCAGATGTGAGTGTTGCCTTTCTTGAAGACAGTGAGGGAGAAGGGGATTCAGCGAAGAGTGAAATGATGGTTGCTTCATCCGTCAAACTTAGACTGCGGGGAGGGGGGTTTTGTGATACGACGGCTCGTTACTGCCGCACTATGACCGGGGTGACTCTCCGCTTGCATACTGCCTTCTAATTTGGTGGATGGCATTTGGGCCCGCGCGCTGCATGGCCCGCATGTCGGTGAACAAAAGTATAACAACATTCAGTAGAGGGAGACATTTGGTTGACCTAGGAGGAGCCACAAGCGGTATTGTATCCACTACACTAGTAGTAATTGTTTTTCTGGGTAGCCGTAGAGTGTCTCCACTGTACTGGTAGTAATTGTTTCTCTAGGCCCAAGACAAAACAACCCATCCACCCTAGTAAATAGTAAAATCAATTCAAAAGTCCATATATTTACTAAATGAGAGGAGCTACCCACACCCAGCACACCGCCTCCCAAAAAACCTGGGTGTTCTTCTTCCTCCTCACTCCCACCCACCTCACGTCAGCTCGCTCCACTCGTACCCCCAAATTCCTCCCCTCACTCCTACTAAAAACCCCATCTCCCCTTCTTCCTCACTACTACAGAAAAACCCAAGCTCCCCTTCTTCTTCACTCGCACTACTACTAGGCTCGGCATTCGTTACTCTGCTCAAATCCATGAGCACAATGCGATGCCCTCGAGGAAAATGGAGTCGGCTGACCCCAGCACCAAGAAGATGAGGCTCCCGCCAGCAGTGATGCCTGTTGTAGATCCTGCACCTGGCAGCGCGGGGAGAAGCGGCAACCCTGCCCCCACCAGATCCCAGGAAACCGTAGAATCTCGGGTGGACCGCATCAGCGATCTCCCGGACGCCGTCCTTGGGGAGATCATCTCGCTTCTCCCCACCAAGGATTTTTGCCGCACCCAGGTCCTCTCAATTCGGTGGCGCCCTCTATGGCGTGCCATGCCCCTTAATCTCGACTGTCGTCAGCTATCTCTCTTCAATGATTTTGAAATCCCCAGAGCCGTCATCTCCTCCCACCAGGGCTCCGTTCAAAGCCTCTTCATCCCGTCATGCTACCTGAGCAAGCATACCATGCCCTGCACAGTGGACGCCCGGCTAAAATCCCCTGAATTCATAGAACTACAGCTGCTTGAGTTCTACTATTCCCCTGGAAATCACCTACCAGGTACCGAACGCCATCTACCTGTGCCCTCAGCACCGATGTCCATTTCACGGTTTTCCTCCTCTCTCCACATCGCCACCTTTGCGCTGTGCGACCTACCAGACAGTCTGGTAGTGAACCTTTGACTCCCATTTCTCAAGAAACTTTCACTTATGTGGGTTCATATATCGGAGGCCTCATTGCACAGCATCATCCACTCCAGTTTCCCTGCCCTGGAGTGCTTGGTGCTTGTTTTCACACTTAGAATCGGTTGTCTCCAAATAAAGTCGCCTAACCTTGTAAGAATTGGAATTTCTTTTGACGGAAGGCAGCTCATCATCCAAGATGCCCCTTCACTTCAAAGGTTGATCCTTGATTCTAGTTATTCACCGTTGCAAATAACCGTCCTCTCTGCGCCTAAACTGGAGACCTTGGGTGTAATACATGATCTTTGTGCTCATTTAAATATGGTATTTGGCTCCATAGTTCTTCAGGTACTTTATATTATCATCTACACTTGTAACCATAAGCTGCATTTTAAATTTCTGCGCATAAGTTATATGTCATCTTGGAGTACACATTTTGTACTAATATTATGTTATATGCTCAATGAAGAGTTTCTCCATGGATGGCCTATCAATGGTGCTGGATTATGTCAAGATCTTATATATCCAAATGAATAGTTTTGATCTGAACAAGATTATTGGCTTGCTGCAATGCTTTCCATGTCTAGAGAAGTTGTATATAAAGGTGATAATTTCACGCACATTGGAAGCCCGCATATAGTGTACTAGAATTAACCGTTCAGCTGTTGCTCTTTCGACACTCTTTTTTTAAGGCCTAACTGTTTTTGATCTTCATGTCTATTTAGGCAATAGGACGGGGTAAGAAAGTTATAACCAATCGGTGGATTCATAAGCATCAGGATTTTCTCACTTCTCATGAGATTCGATTGAGACAATAACGCTATAACGATATGTAGCCAACCGTGCAAATACTAGATTTGTCACATTCTTCCTGCTGAATGCGAGGTTACTATTGTCCATCAGGCTTAAGTTTATCAGCAGCATGGTTTTGACGGATGGGTATGTGGAAGAGCAAAAAATGAGTTTCAGGTGGGAAAAAGAGCTTCTGAACATGCCGGGCTTCTATTTACAACATATTGTGGTCATAATCCAGTAAATTTTACGACCCAAGTTGTTCATTCTATGGACCTGATCGATCCATTTGACTGTGACTGCCGAATACAGTGCTGGAGTTAGATGTTGTTGCCCTTTTCAACCTGGTTTTTTATGTAAACCAGATGAACAATTAACCCTCGTGCTTTTGTAGCTGGAGTTAGATGTTCTTGCCCTTTTCAACTCGGCTATGACTGTCATAGTTTCTTTGAAGCAAGCCAAATGGCTTACTAGTCGTTTAATTTAGAGTGAAATATTTTAGCAACTAAAAAATCCCAACCAAGGGAAATAACATCACTCTCGCCGGCTGCTTGAGCTCACTATGCATTACAGAAGCCAAGTGATTAGCCCCCACCAGCACCCACAAACCTATTTCGAACTAGCACATCAAATGGGTTGTAAATTTTCATAGGAAAGGTTGCATGACCGTGACAGATTTGGATTCTGACATTTGGGACCTGAGGTAGTCCTGGACTAAGGGGTCCTCGGGCGTCCGGCCTGTTAGCCATGGGCCAGACTGATGGGCTGTGAAGATACGAAGACCAAAGTTTGCACCTGTGTCCGGACAGGACTCTCCTTGGCGTGGAAGGCAAGCTTGGCGACCGAATATGTTGATTCCTTTCTTTGTAACCGACCTTGTGTAACCCTAGATCTTCCGGGTGTCTATATAAACCAAATGACTTAGTCCGGAGAGGGAGATATACTCATTACCATAGCCATACCAGCTAGACCTCTAAGGTTTAGCCATTACGATCTCGAGGTAGATCAACTCTTGCAATACTCGTATTCATCAATATCAATCAAGCAGGACATAGGGTATTACCTCCATAGAGAGGGCCCGAACCTGGGTAAACATCGTGTCCCCTGTTACCATCGACCTTAGACGCACAGTTCGGAACCCCCTACCCGAGATCCACCGGTTTTGACACCGACATTGGTTCTTTCATTGAGAGTTCCACTATGCCGTCGACAACAGGATCGATGACTCGCCTCGTCCTTAAAGACAATATCATTACCGGAGGAGAACTGGCCCCAGGCCAAACCCTCCGGTTGGGCAGCTTTACCATGACCACCTGTTCGGCCGTTAAGCCGACGATGACCTCTCGGGCCATCGTAAATCCTCTTTGTATCGACCCCAAACACTCCAAGCAGATGGATCTGGCGGAGTTCTCGTCTTTAAACAAACTCCTTGATCGTATCACCGCCCTGGGAATCGCTACAGATTACGATCGGATCGGGCTCAAACCCGACCAAATAGAAATCAAATCTCCACCGATCACCAACCAGATAGCGGTAATCGAGGAGTAAGACAGCGACTCTTCCCCTATACTGAAGATGGACTACGTCTGGATCGCCGACCTTATAGAGCCGGATACCCGCCCACAAAAGGAGATGACCGGCCTTCCGAACATAGAATCAGATGGTGGGCAAAGGCAACCAGAAGATACTCCAGAGCCCAGACTGTTAAGTCTAGAAAACCTTTAGACTCCGGACCATTGATCGGGTCAGGGTCCAGATCCAATTCCACCCACCCACCTAGACATAAGTGCTCTCACGAGCATACAACAGTAGTCTCAGGAAACGGTCCACTACTTCTGGGCCAGATTCCTCCTTGTCAAGGACAAGGTTAAAGATTTCCACGACGAGGATGCGATATCAGTGTTCCGCAACAGTTGCACGAACGAAGGAATCCTCAGCGCATTTAATCCCCACCGCATACTACACTTCTCTGACTTGGCAACTATCGTACAAAAATAGAGCGTAACGGAAAGCACCTGGAGGGATCAGGCAGCTTATTGGGAGCCATCGGTCCCAACTCAACCACTGGTCCAGGCAAAAAGGGCGCACCCCCGTGACGCACCCAGTCCAATAGCCAAGAAATACAAATTCATTACGCGGCACGGAACCATTCTAGAGGGATGGCTCGATGGCCCATGCAAAATACACACAACACCAGATACCATACCAGCCCATAGCCTTAGAGCATGTTGGATACCCCAGCAGGTAGCCAAAAGCGGTGAGGACATCCTTACCAAAAACACCCTCCAGAAGACGACGACCCGAGAGTACTGACGGTATTTGAGACATTTGCTTCAATCAATAAGCGCAAGAGGGCACTTCACGGCCTCGCTGAAGTTTGTCAAATCTCCACAGTAAACCCTTGGAACAACACGGCTATAACCTTTAATGCCGGTGACGAAAAAAAATACAGGACAGCCCGAGCACCAGGCGCTTTAGTCCTTAGTCCCGCCGTGGATGGCTTTCGACTCACCAGGTTCCTCATGGACGGTGGCAGCGGACTAAACCTCATCTATGAGGATACACTCGATAAAATGGAAATAGACAGGAGACGCATCAAGCAAAGAAGCACGACCTTGTGAGGAATCATTCCCAATTGGGAGGCGCGATGTGTGGGAAAAATCACACTTGACGTGGTATTCAGCACGCCGGAGAATTATCGGTCTAAAGAAATCACCTTCCAAGTGGCTCCTTTCAGTAGCGGATACCACGCCCTATTGGGGCGGGATGCTTTTACACGCTTCCAAGCTATACCTCATTACGGGTATATGAAGCTCAAAATGTCCAGACCAAACGGCATAATCACTCTTGTCAGTGATCTGGACATAGCACTTCGCGCCGAAAACAAAACCGCATCCCTGGCCCTTGAGGCATTATCTGAAGCCCTCGCGGTCGAAGAATTAGCCGCACTGCGCTCCATGGTGGATAGGGACGATGTGATCTTATACAAACGACCCAAATCCACCTCCTTCAAACCGGCAGAAGAAATAGTCAAATTCCAGGTCCACCCAACGGACCCCAAGAAGACAGCATCTATTGGATCACAACTAGACCCAACGGTCGACGCCGCACTAAGGGATTTCCTTCGCAAAAACTAGGATATATTCGCTTGGCACCCTTCTGACATGCCTGGAATCCCACGTGAGCTGGCCGAACATAGCCTTAATATCTTAAAGGGATACAAACCAATCAAACAAGCATTACAGCACTTTTCCGAGCCCAAATGCCAAGCTATGGGGGAGGAGCTGGCCAAGCTAATTGAGGTTGGATTCATCAAAGAAATAAAACATCCGAACTGGCTGGCAAACCTGGTGATGGTACCAAAGAAGGACAAATCCTGGCGGTTGTGCATCGATTTTAAAGACCTCAATAAGGCTTGCCCTAAGGATCCCTTCCCCCTCCCTTGCATTGATCAAATCATCGATGCTACTGCAGGACAAGACTCAATGTGCTTCAAAATGAAGGAGTCTGATCAAGCTGCAACAGCATTCATTACCCGATATGGGCCATTCTGCTTCAACACCATGCCCTTCGGGCTCAAGAAATCTGGCGCCACATACCAATGCATGATTCAAACATACCTCGAGAAACAGATCGACTAGAAGTTGAAGCTTATGTGGATGACATCATCATCAAAACTAGGCGCGTCGAAACACTAATAGATGATTTACGTCTCACGTTTGATAACCTCCACACGTATGACATTAAGCGCAATCCGGAAAAGTGCGTTTTTGGCGTCCCCGCCGAAAAACGGTTGCGCTTCATCATTTCCAATAGAGGAATTGAAGCAAATCCAGCTAAAATTCATGCTCTGTCACAATTGTCTACGCCAACAGACCTTAAACAAGTCCAAAAGCTCGCAGGTTGCATGGCAGCTCTAAGCCGCTTTATCTCCAGATTGGTAGAAAAGGCACTGCCACTCTATCGCCTTCTACAGAGAACCGATCACTTCGAGTGGACGGACGTGGCAACAGCCGGACTGGAGCAAATAAAAACCCTTCTTGCGAGCAACCCAATCCTAGCCGCGCCAAACATCAGTGAACCAATGTTATTATACATATCGGCAACACATCAGGTTGTGAGCGCCATGCTCGTCCTTGAACGAGAATAGGACGGACACAAATTCCCGCTTCAGAAGTCAGTATACTACGTATCCACTATCCTTACACCATGCAAATCCCGGTACCCCCATTATCAAAAGATAGCATATGCAGTCGTCATGGCATCCCGAAAGCTCCGTCACTACTTCTAGGAGTGTTCAGTCATAGTGGCTTCTGAAGTACCACACAATGATATTATAAACAACCGCGATGCCATGGGCTAGATTGCCAAATGGGCCACTGAGCGCCTTCCATTTAATATTACATACAGACCACGTCGAGCTATTAAATCCCAAGTATTGGCTGACATCGTCGCCGGATGGACAAAGGCCGAACTCCCTAAAGAGTACGACACATATTCCAATTGGGTTATGTATTTCGATGGCTCCAAAATGCTGGCAGGGCTAGGGGCGGGCGTCGTTTTAACGTTACCTACTGGAGACGTTGTTCAGTATGTACTCCAAATACTATACATAGACTCCAACAATGCAGCCAAATACGAGGCCTTATTGCATGGTCTCCGGATGGTTGTCTCCATGGGCATACAATGCCTAGAAGTGTGTGGGGACTCAAAACTTGCTATATCTCAAATAAATGGAGACTTCTACGCCAAAGATCCTAAGATGGTAGCTTATCATAATGCCGTCATAAAAATGTCGGCCCGGTTCGAGGGGCTCAAGTTCCATCATGTGGCTTGAGAAAGTAATCAAGCGGCGGATGTTCTTGCTCGTGTTGGCGCTAAGTGCGACCCCGTCCCACCTAATATCTTTCTGGAAAGGCTTTTTAAGACATCCGTGGTGTGGCAGGGGGAAAACGGCAACACTAGTCCAGATCCGAATATGACCTCATATTCCGAAAACACCAACATCATCGGAGGCTCAGCCACTGAAATAACACCGTTGGCGCATCTCATCATGGCAGTCATTGCCCCATGGACCGAACCCTTCCTGGCCTACCTTAATAAGAAGGAGCTTCCCGAGGATCAGAATGAGGCCCGCTGCATTGTCCGGTGTTCGAAGGCCTAAAAGGTTCATGATGGAGAGCTCTATAAGAAAAGCGCTACCGGAATTCTTCAACGATGTATCTCCGAGGAAGAGGGGTGGCAGGTCTTGGCTGAAATTCACGCTGGACTCGGCGGTCACCACGCCGCATCTCGGGACCTTGTTAGCAATGCCTTCCGTACAGGGTTTTATTGGCCGACAGCCCGAGCAGATGCACAGGACCTTGTCCAACGTTGCGTCGGATGCCAACTCTTTGCCAACCAAAGCCATATGCCCCCACTGCCTTACAAACAATCACCATCACTTGGCCTTTTGCGGTCTGGGGACTCGACATGGTCAGACCCCTTAAAGGACTAAGCCATAAGAGAAAGTATTTGCTGGTCATGGTGGATAAATTCACTAAGTGGATAGAGGCCAAACCAGTCAAAACGGCCGAAGCGAGGCCGGTAATGGATTTCATATCCGGTGTGGTACACCATTATGGTGTCCCACACAGCATAATCACCGATAATGGCTCTAATTTCACAGCCGATGAAGTGAAAACCCGGTGTGCTAATCTAGGCATTAAGCTTGATTACGACTTTGTCTATCACCCACAGACAAATGGTCAAGTCGAACGGGCTAATGGTCTTATTATGAGCGGCATCAAACCTAGACTAGTGCGGTCTTTGAAAGAATCAGACAAGCACTGGGTAGAGGAACTTGACTCAGTACTCTGGGGGCTGCGGACCACGCCCAACCGCACTACTGGATATACACCTTTCTTCATGGTGTACGGTGTAGAAGCAGTGTTACCCTGCGATATTATTCATGACTCACCTCGAGTGCGCATGTACGAAGAGAGAGAAGTCGAGCTTGATCGGCAGGACAACTTAGATGCCCTGGAGGAGGAGTGCGATGTCGGAAAAGCCCGTTTCGCATTTTATCAATAGCAGGCTCGCAGGTATCAAAGCAGAGAAGTACGAGCCAAGACTTATAACGTTGGTGAACTCGTTCTACGCCTGCCGGAGAAGAAAAAGGACAAACTCAAGCCCAAGTGGGAGGGTCCCTTCATCATTGATGAAGTTCTAACCGGAGGAGTGTACTGATACGTCTCCGTCGTATCTACTTTTCCAAACACTTTTGCCCTTGTTTTGGACTCTAACTTGTATGAGTTGAATGGAACTAACCCGGACTGACGATATTTTCAGCAGAATTGCCATGGTGTTGTTTTATGTGCAGAAAACAAATATTCTCGGAATGACCTGAAACTCCACAGAACATTTTAGAAAAAATAATAAAAAATCCTCGCCAAAGATTAAGACCAGGAGCCCACACCCTGTCCACGAGGGTGGGGGGCGCCCCCCTAGGGTGCGCCCCCTACCTCATGGCCCCCCCTGGATGCCCTCCGACGCCAACTCCAACTCTATATGTTTGCTTTTGGAGAGGAAAAAATCAGAGAGAAGAAATCATCACGTTTTACGATACGGAGCCGCCGCCAAGCCCTAAAACCTCTTGGGAGGGCTGATCTGGAGTCCGTTCGGGGCTCCAGAGAGGGGGATTCGTCGTTGTCGTCATCATCAACCATCCTCCATCACCAATTTCATGATGCTCACCGCCGTGCGTGAGTAATTCCATCGTAGGCTTGCTGGACGGTGATGGGTTGGATGAGATTTATTATGTAATCGAGTTAGTTTTGTTTGGGTTTGATCCCTAGTATCCACTGGGTTCTGAGATTGATGTTGCTATAACCTTGCTATGCTTAATGCTTGTCACTAGGGCCCGAGTGCCATGATTTCAGATCTGAACCTATTCTGTTTTCATGAATATATGTGAGTTCTTGATCCTATCTTGCAAGTCTATAGGCACCTACTATGTGTTATGATCCGGCAACCCCGAAGTGACAATAATCGGGACCACTCCTGGTGATGACCGTAGTTTGAGGAGTTCATGTATTCACTATGTGCTAATGCTTTGTTCCAGTTCTCTATTAAAAGGAGGCCTTAATATCCCTTAGTTTCCAATAGGACCCCGCTGCCATGGGAGGGTAGGCAAAAGATGGCATGCAAGTTCTTTTCCATAAGCACGTATGACTATATACGGAATACATGCCTACATTACATTGATGAATTTGAGCTAGTTCTGTGTCACCCTATGTTATGACTGTTACATGATGAACCGCATCCGACATAATTATCCATCACTGATCCGGTGCCTACGAGTTTTCCATATACTGGTTCTTGCTTATTTACTTTCCCGCTGCTACTGTTACAATCACTAAAAAATACTAAAAACATTACTTTTGCTGTCTTTACTTTTGTTGCTGCTACCACCACTATCATATTACTGTGCTACTAAACACTTTGCTGCAGATACTAAGTTTCCAGGTGTGGTTGAATTGACAACTCAGCTGCTAATACTTGAGAATATTCTTTGGCTCCCCTTGTGTCGAATCAATAAATTTGGGTTGAATACTCTACCCTCAGAAGCTGTTGCGATCCCCTATCCTTGTGGGTTATCAAGACAAATTTCTGGCACCGTTGCTGGGGAGCATAGCTCTATTCTTTGAGTCACTTGGGATTTATATCTGCTTATCACTATGAAGAACTTGAGAGATCCAAAAACAGAGATCTATCCCTCAACTACGAGGGGAGGTAAGGAACTGCCATCTAGCTCTGCACTTGATTCACCTTCTATTATGAGTAAGTTTGCGACACCTACACCCGCTTCTGCTATTCGTTCTGATATGTCGCATGTTATTGATGAGGCCACTTCTACTATGCATGATACTTATGATGAAACTACTTCTATGCCTGATACTACTGTGCCCCTTGGTGAATTTCTTGATGAACAAATTGCTAGGGGTAGAGGAAAAGAAATTATTGAATCTGAATACGATGATGATAGTGATGATGAAAATATGCCTGTTATCCCTGAGGGCTATCTTTTTGATATGGAATCTTCTGCCGCTATTTTAGCTTGCAAAGATAGATATGAGCTTAAGAGGTTATTAGTTAAATGGAACAAAGAATCACTTAGAGATAAAATGAAACCTGACCCTGCTTTTGCTACTTCACCTATATGTGTTCCTGATAATGATTATGAATTCTCTGTTGATCCTGATATAATTACTTTGGTGGAATCTGATCCGTTTTATGGCTATGAATCTGAAACTGTTGTGGCACATCTTACTAAGTTAAATGATACAGCTGCCCTGTTCACTAATGATGAGAGATCGCGTTACTTCTATATACTCAAAATATTTCCGTTCTCATTAAAGGGTGATGCTAAGATATGGTTTAATTTTCTTGATCCTAGTTGTGTGCGTAGTCCCCAGGATATGTTTTATTACTTCTCTGCTAAATATTTCCCTGCTCATAAGAAACAAGCTGCTTTGAGGGAAATATACAACTTCGTGCAAATTAAAGAAGAGAGTCTCCCACAAGCTCGGGGGAGGCTTCTCAAGTTACTTAATGCTTTGCCTGATCATCCTCTTAAGAAACCCAAAATACTTGATATCTTTTATAATTGACTAACCGATGCTTCGAGAGATTACCTGGATAGTTGTGCTGGTTCTCTTTTCAGGGAAAGAACACCGGATGAAGCTGAAATTCTATTGAATAATATGTTGACAAATGAAAATAATTGGGCACCTCCTGAGCCACCTCCTGAGCCAGCTCCTGCTCCAATTACTGAGCCTACTCTTAAACCTACTCCGAAGAAGATAGGTATTCTATTCCTCAGCCCCGAAGATATGCAAGAGGCAAAGAAATCCATGAAAGAAAAAGGTATTAAAGCTGAAGATGTTAAGAATTTACCTCCTATTGAAGAAATACATGGTCTTAATATACCGCCTGTTGAAGAAACATATGATCTCAATTCTTTATTTACTGAAGAACTTCCTAATCCCGATATCCCGACACAGGTAGTAAAGGTAAATTCTCTCTATAGATATGATAAAGCTGAAGTCCCTCCTACTAAAATTGCTAGTCAGTGCTTGGATGAGTTTGATAACTTTATGTTTAAGCAAGACGACTTCAATGCTTATTTTGGTCGACAATTAAAAGAAAATGCTTATATGATTACACGTTTGGGTGATTATATGGCTAATATTAAAGGTGAACTTAAACTTGTTAGCAAACATGCTTCTATGGTTACCACTCAAGTAGAACAAGTACTTAAGGCTCAAAAAGAAGTGCTTGATGAAATGAATAGTAAGAAAAATGATTATGCTGTTAGAGTGGCTACTAGAACTGGTAGAATGACTCAGGAACCTTTGTATCCTGAAGGCCACCCGAAGAGAATCAAGCAAGATTCTCAAAGAAATAATATTGATATTCCTAGTTCTTCTAAAAAGAAGAAGAAGAAAAATGATAGAACTGTGCAAACTTCTAGTGAACCTATTGCTGAACCACCTGATAATCCAAATGATATATCTATGTCTGATGCTGAAACACAATCTGGTAATGAACATGAACCTAATGAAAATATTAATAATGATGTTCATGATTATGCTCAACCTAGTAATGACAATGATGTACAAATTGAACCTGCTGTTGATTTTGATAATGCACAATCAAAGAATCAACGTTATGATAAAAGAGACTTTGTTGCTACGAAACATGGTAAAGAAAGGGAACCTTGGGTTCAGAAACCCATGCCTTTTCCTCGAAAACCATCCAAGAAAAAGGATGATGAGGATTTTGAGCCCTTTGCTGAAATGATTAGGCCTATCTTTTTGCGTATGCAATTAACTGATGTGCTCAAAACAAATCCTTATGCTAAATATATGAAGGATATCATTACTAATAAAAGAAAAATACCGGAAGCTGAAATTTCCACCATGCTTGCTAATTATACTTTTATGGGTGGAATACCAAAGAAACTTGGAGACCCCGGAGTACCTACTATACCTTGCTCCATTAAAAGAAATTATATTAAAACTGCTTTATGTGATCTTGGAGCTGGTGTTAGAGTTATGCCTCTCTCTTTATATCATAGTCTTGACTTGAATAAGCTTACACCTACCAAAATATCTTTGCAAATGGCTGATAAATCAACTGCTATACCTGTCGGTATTTGTGGGGATGTGCCTGTTGTAGTTGCAAACGTTAGTATTTTAAAGGACTTTGTTATACTTGATATTCCTGAGGATGATAGTATGTCTATTATTCTTGGAAGACCTTTTCTTAATACTGCAGGGGCTGTTATTGATTGCAACAAAGGCAATGTCACTTTTCATGTTAATGGTAATGAGCATACGGTACACTTTCCGAGGAACCGACCTCAAGTTCATAGTATCAACTCCATTGGAAAAATTCCATCGATTATAATTGGAGGTTTTGAATTTCCTCTTCCTACTGTCAAAAGGAAATATGATATACTTATTATAGGGGATGTACATATCCCCGTTGAGGTAACTTAGTGTTATTCGAAATTTCTCCGGTTTCATGATTATTGGAATGAGTTTGTTAACAAGACTTGATCAACCTTGTTAGTGGATTCTTTTTTATGAGCATGAGATGGATGAAACTAGAAGCACAAACTTCTGTACCCTCTCTTTGTTTTATGTTAATTAGTAGAAATAAAGTAAAGATAGTATTTTTCTATCTGTTTCCTGACTTATCCAGGCAATATAAAAATATCCCAAAAATAAAAGTCCTCAGAATGCCATGCCAATTTAATATGATTTTTCGGGAATATTTGAGGATTTACTGTGCAAAAATTACCGCGGGAGGAGCTGCCACCTGGCCACGATGGTGGTGGGCGCGCCCCCCTTAGGGCGCGCCCCCTGCCTCGTGGGCCCATGGTGGCCCTCCTCCAGTTATCCCAGCACCCATCTTCTTCCTCTGTCTCTCACAAACCCGAAAAACCAACTCAAGCACGAGTTCCAGCCACTTTTGCTGTGATTTTCGATCTCCTTGCTCAAAGCACCTCTCGCAAAACTGCTTGGGGAGATTGTTCCTTGGTATGTGACTCCTCCATTGGTCCAATTAGTTTTTTTTCTAGTGCTTTATTATTTGCAAATTTTTGCTGCTTAGGTGACCATGTTCTTGAGCTTGCATGTCAAATTTATATGGTCAAAGGTAGTTTTGATGCATGATATAGGCCCTAGGCACTTGTAGGAGTAGTTGCTATCAATATTATTGAGTTTGGTTTACTTTCATTTTGAAGTTACTAAAAATTTCAGAATTTTTCAGAAAATGATGAGGAAATTATTGAGGGGCTCATCAAGCCAAAGCTCGAAGGAAAAGGCACCGAAGCCTAAGTATAATTTGTCACGCACTACGGAGATTCGGGCGTGTGAATGGCCTTTTGATGATTTCTTGGGAGCATCCGATATCTATGAAGATTTTCATGAATTGGCTCACAATGCAGGCCTCACCGCTTTCCTCCATGACCAATGCGATCAGTATCTCTTACTCACAAATACCTTTGTGCAAAACTTTCATTTTCGTTCTAGGAACTCACCACCTACGGTGGAGTTTCATTTATATGATGAGCATAAGGAGATGTCACTTTATGATTTTTGTCGGACTTGTTTAGTCCCTTTTGAGGGCAAGACAGAAGAACCACATCATGATGATGTGGTTGGGTTTATTGATACTATCACTGTAAGAGAAACTAGGAAGCTTTCCGATGCATGAATCACTAGCATACATTTTCCTGTTTTACGTTACTTTGCATTATTTGCTAGTCGTTGTTTAATTGGACGCGGAAACTGTGGAAACCTTAGTATCCCTCATATAATTATTCTGCTCCACGGTTTATATAGTGATAACACTTTTAGTATGGGCGGTATTATTGCTAGACGGTTAAGTATGAACCGTACCAAAGGCCCCATCTTTGGAGGCATCTATGCTACACGCCTAGCCGTACATTTTAACATACCTATTAGGCATGCTGAGAAGGAAAAAAAGGTGCTGCCCCGTGTTTATCTAGATCATAAAAGTATGGTGGCACATGATTTTATTGTTAAGAATAGGGCAGGAGATCTTAAATATCAATTGTTCTTTAACAAACATCATCCTGAGACTATTATCCTGCCTGCTCCTTCTTTGTTTGATTTGACTGTAGGCATGTACCTTGTTCTGTTGGCGGCTATTCAAGCCTACTGGAACCCTACACCAGCCGAGGAGCCAGAACCGGAACCACAATTTGATCCTTCATGGCAGTCTAACTATCAGTGGGATCCGGAGATGATTGCCAGCCAGTGGCAATCGGAGCCTTCTTCTTCCTCATCATAGTACAACCCCAACAACTATTATTATGGATATCAACCAGGCCAGCCGTGGCAATAGACCAACTTAGGCCAAAAGCCTAAGCTTGGGGGAGTACATATTTCTCACCGACATTACATTTATGTTCACACACTCGTTGCTAGATGTCGGTGCTCATACTTTTTCTCTATAATATCCATGCTAGTTTAGTTTCTTTTTCCTGCTTTCTTCTTGTGTGTTTGTTAAACCTTAAGAAAACCCAAAAATATTTCCCGTTCTTCTTTTGCTTGTTGGGAGCTTTCCCATGTAAATAGTTTTATTTCTTTTCTTTCTTTGGGGGTCAGTAGGAGAAGACCATAATTAAATTGTTGAAGTGGCTCTTATATGCATTATTGTTTATTTAACCAAGAGCCCATATTGCCTTGTCTTCTCCTGTTTATTGAATGCTCATAGATTCCAGCTTAGTCCAATGTACGTACACTCTTATTATTATTCACACCATTCGGTTGTGCAAGTGAAAGGAAATTATGTGTCGGGACCCCGATTCTAAGTCACACCGATCTAGCATGTAACTCCTCATATCACTTTGCGGCCTCACGCACGGTATTCCCATGGGTGTCGCCTTACCATGGCCCGAGACCGTTTGCCCCTTTTGGCTGACGAATATGATAGTATCGCTAGCATCCATATGACAGAGAACCCAGGCCGACATGACTAGTCGTGAACCCAAAGTGGCACAAACTTACAGGGACAGGCATACATGAAACAACATCGAGCATGTCAATCAACAGCGTGTGAATCCGGGCTGTAGCAACTGGGCTAACAGGACTCCGGGAACCCGGCCTGTAGCAGGCTAGACAGGACTCCGGATGTCACCGCATGACATTTCCCCTAAGGGACATACACAGGAATGAAGTGAATCACATGCTGGACAGTCTAAGTGTTCCGGAGCAGTAGTGCTGGGCTAGCAGGACTCCGATGAACCGGGCTGTAGCAGACTACCATGGCTCAGTGGAAGCACTAGACTACATTTCCCCATAAGAGAGGCTACCAAGGATAAACAACTAGGTTGTCGGATCCCACACATAGCAATACACGTCACACGTACGCATAACATGCAAGTATGTGTTGTACAACATGGCATCACAACATAACTCAAACTCATATAGATAAAGGCCCCGAAGAGCCACGTAGCATTAAACACAAACCGGGGTCACATGACCCATCATTCAGAGCATACAAGCAACGGAAGCATTACATGTCTGAGAACAGACAACTACATAAGAAAAAGGCTGAGAAGCCTGACTGTCTACAAGTCCCTCCCAAGGGTACAAGATCGTAGCTGAGGGAACAAGCTACTCGTCGAAGTCCAAGTGGTACTACTAGTGAGAAAGATGTCTCACCTGCAAAACATAAATAAAGCAAACATGAGTACAAAGGTACTCAGCAAGACTTACACCAGATCCTATCATACATGCATTTGTATCAAGAAGGTAATGTGGGGTTTAGTTGCAGCAAGCCAGCTTTGACTCAGTGGCTATCCTGTTCTACGACTACGAGAAACTTCTTTGAGGTGAGGCAGCGCACACGAGTCCACTAATCAGCACATCAATACACCACTATGGATTCATTCTCGTATCCTTACGAGAAGGCCATCCATAGCACTCACACCTATCTTGAGCATTTTAGAGTATCCACATTAAGTTGTCTATGTACCACGTAAGCATCCAAGAAGTCCATAACCGAGGACACGACTATTCGGATAGATCATGATAACCCTTCAGGGTTGTACTTCTTCACACACGCTCTCACCACTTATCACCATATACACTTCATGTATCTCAGCAACCTTCAAGCGGAAGCCTGGCGAGGGTGTCGGCCATGACCTGACTAATCACACAAGACTCTAGTCCAGGTTTATCTCCTATTCGGGTTCCATCCGCAAGGAGATCCGGCCGAGGTATCTCTCACGACCCCAAACGATGTGAGCAGGGTTCCCAAGCCCACCATCTGGGTGCCACTTGGTACACCGTGCCACCTGTGCCTAGTCTGTCCCAAGCCCACCCTGTCGGGTGCCACTTGGTAGAAGAATAACACTGCCTACAAACACTAGAAACTAGTTGCGACTCCTGGACAGAGACCAAGTCGGTTAATAAGTCGAGAGGGGTCGAGTTACCGAAACCCAATGTGTGGTAGTATCTAGTCATTGGACAACATACACGGAACTCAGTTCTTAGGGACGGTTCCAGTGAGACAACCCACCATGTACTCCTACATGGCCTCTCACCGCTACCTTTACCAAATCGTGTTCACACGCTTAACTCTCAGCACCAGAACATATCGTAACACTCCAATTCATTCCCGATGAATCAGACCTGACATAAATCTAAGCAATAGCAGGCATGGCATGGTAGGAACACAACAAGGCTCAAACAACTCCTACACATGCTAGTGGGTTTTAACTATTTACTGTGGCAATGATAGGTCATGCAGAGGAATGGGTTCAACTACCGCAGCATAAAGTAGCAGTTGAATCGTTGTTGTCCTAATGTAATAACTGAGAGCAGGAGCGAGAGAGTAGGATTGTATAGGAATGAACAAGGGGGGGGGTTGCTTGCCTGGTAGATCAACAGGGGGGCACTGCTCCACTGATAGGTACTCTGGATCGATATCCGGAGCAGGACCTATCGAGAAGGAATGGTGTCGAAAATCAAACACAAGCATATGCAACAATATGATGCATGAACATGGCATGAGTATGTGATGTTGTTTGAGTTAATGCATCTAGCATTTATTTGGTTGAAGTCTATTTGAACCAAGGGTTCAAATGCAACTCCAAATTAAGCTCTTAGATATGCCATTTATATGTTTTCATATATACAGCATGTATAGGTTGGTTTGTCATGCATGAAAATGGTACAGTTGGATAGATTGAATTTTTCTAATAATTTTTCATATATAAATTATTTCAATCTGAGCTACTGTTGAATTTCTATGAATTTTTGAAGTTTATAACATTTTTTGGATTTTCCTAATTTATTTTTAAACCAGAAAATGATATATTGCGTCAACATGACAACATCATTGCTTCAGTAGGTCAAAGGCGGCTGCCAGGTCAAACCTGACGTGTGGGGTCACACGTCAGTGTCTGTGGCTAATCCTAAATGAAATTAAACCTAAAATGGTTTAGTTAATGGGGTTGGGCCCATGCGTCAGTGACCCAATTAGTTAACAGGGTTTAATTAGTTGTTAAACTAATCCTCAATTAGAAATTAGCAGGGCCGGGCCCCACATGTCACTGACCCATACGGGTTAAAACTGGTCAACTTGGGGGGGGGGGGTCAAACACAGTCAACCCGCCGGCGAGGCAAAACGCGGCGGAGGGCCTCGGATTTGGTCCTCCGGTGACCAAATGGGCCACGGAGACCATCTCCGAGGAGCTGGTGCTCCCGCGCATCTAGTGGAGGCAGCGGGAGGAAGCAGGGTGGCCGAAGCTCGCCGGAGTGGAGCTTGCAGCGGCGGCCGGAGCACGGCTCCGAGTGTGAAGTGGCTGCAGGGCACGACAGGAGCTGCAGGTGGCGGTGTTGGCCTTCTGGGAGGCTGCTGAGCACGGTGCCAGGTGCGGGCGCGGGCTGTGGTGGCTCTGGCCACAACGGGAGGTACCATGGCGGCGCGACCACTCGGGTTCGGTGGCTAGCATGGCTACGGCACGAAATCGAGCGCGGGGAAGGAGGGGAAACAGAGTAGAGCTCACTGCGGACTCGACGGGCTTGACGGCGAGCTCGTGGACGCGCTGGAGACGGCGGGGCGGCAAAGACGATCTCCGTTGGCCGGGGATGAAGAAGACAGCGGTGACGGCTCCACAGGGCATCCGGTGACGCGTGGCTTGACGGAGACAATGCAGGACAATGGTGCGGAGCTCGTGGACACGACGAGAGGGCAAGGGGGAGGAGGTGAGCATGACAACGGCGAGCGGCGGCGTCGGGCATGCTCGGCCGTGAGAGAAAGAGTGAGGGGGAGAGACAGAGGAAAGGGGAGGGCACGGGGAGAGAGTGAGAGAGGGTCGGGGGGTACCCGGCGGCTCCAAGAGCCTCTCCCGTGTCGGCGAAAGTAGGACGAGGCCACAGCGTGTGGCCCCAGGCGCCGGGCACGCGCCTCTCGTCCTCCTGGCGAGAGGAGAGGGATGACTGGCAGAGGCCTGGTGGGCTGGGCCGGCCTGCTGGGCCACACAGTGCCAGGCCGTAGGTAAGGTCCAGGTAAGCGTTTCTCTATTTTTGTTTTCTTTTCTATTTTTCTGACATTTGTTCGGTTTAATAAAAATACTAAACCATTTTATTTTCTTATGCCAATTTTTGCAGGGGCTAGTGGTATTATTGCAGAGCTCCTCAACTACTGGCATAACTTTTGGACAATATTATATATATAACAATATATATATCCAAAGCAAATAATTACTGGATTAATTCCAAATGCCCAAAATAAATACTTATGAGCTCCTGAAAATGTTGGTTTGATTTTTATCTCTGTCCAATATTTTCAGAGAGCAACATAAGCATTTTTTGGGACCTTTTTGGAGCAATTTTTTTATTTGGGTTATTTCCAGAATGATTTTGAGGGTTTCACAAATCCCCATTTCAAATTTCAATGAAATGTAAACATGATGCAAACATGAAGGCTAGCCTAGGTCATACCAAAACTAGGGATGTGACATTATGATGATATATGATGGACTGACTGAGATGAGAAAAGCTGGTATGAACTCGACCTCTTTTGTTTTTGTAAATATGATGAGTCCCTCGTTCTTGATTTAGATTATTATGAATAAACATGTTTGCAATGACAATTAGAGATCGTAGTTGCTTGTGCCATGCTTGATTAGCTATGAGTCATAATGATTTACCTTGTGTGCCAACATGCTATTGCGATGATTATGATGTGGTATGATAGGGTAGTATCCTCCTTTGAATGATTTAAGTGACTTGACTTGGCACATGTTCACGCATGTAGTTGAAACAAAATCAACATAGCCTTCACGATATTTATGTTCATGGTGGATTATATCTTACTCATGCTTGCATCCAATGTTTATTAATTTTAATGCATGTACATGGCTCTTGTCGCTCTCTAGTTGGTCGCTTCCCAATCTTTTGCTAGCCTTCACTTGTACTAAGCGGGAATACTGCTTCTGCATCCAATCCCTTAAACCCCAAAGTTATTCCAGATGAGTCCACTATACCTTCCTATATGCGGTATCTACCTGCCGTTCCAAGTAAATTTGTATGTGCCAAACTCTAAACCTTCGAATAAACATTCTGTTTTGTATGCTCGAATAGCTCATGTATCAACCAAGGTTGTCCTTATCTTCCGTGTTAGGCAGGTTATTCTCAAGAGGAGTGGACTCCGCTCCTCACTCACGAGAAAATGGCTGGTCACCGGGATGCCCAGTCCCATGCTTTATGCAAACTAAATCAAAATTAATTGCAAACAAAACTCCCCCACGGACCTAATGTATGTTGGAGGCACTCGTTGTTTCGAGCAAGCCATGGATTGATGCTTGTTGGTGGACGGGGAGTATAAACTTTACCATTCTGTTTGGGAACCGCCTATAATGTGTTTATCATGGAAGATATCGCCATCTCTTAGTTGCTACGTTGACAATGAAAGTATACCGCTCAAAATACAATTTATCTCTATTGCAAAACTGAGCTCTGGCACCTCTACAAATCCCTGCTTCCCTTTGCGAAGGGCCTATCCATTTACTTTTATGTTGAGTGATCACCCTCTTACTAAAAAGCACTAGATGGAGAGCACAACTGTCATTTGCATTCATCACTATTAATCTATGTTGGGTGTGACTATGATTGGATCTCTTTTACCATGAATTACAATGTCTTGTCAGTCCTTGATCTTTAAAGGTGCTCTGCATTTATGTTTTGCGGTCTCAGAAAGGGCTAGCGAGATACCAACTTGTTATATCATATTTATGATTTTTTTGAGAAAGTGTTGTCATCCGAGATTTATTTTTATGACTTGCTAGTTGATTATGCTATTGATGTGAGTAATTATGAGACCTGAGAATTATTGCAAATGTGGTTAGTTATGATCTATGCTGAAAACTTGAATGCTGGCTTGACATAATTACAACAACAAGAGCAAACAGAGTTTGTAAAAGTTTTTCTTTCTTTCTTTCAGTTTGTCAACTGAATTGCTTGAGGACAAGCAAGGGTTTAAGCTTGGGGGAGTTGATGCGTCTCCGTCGTATCTACTTTTCCAAACACTTTTGCCCTTGTTTTGGACTCTAACTTGTATGATTTGAATGGAACTAACCCGGACTGACGCTGTTTTCAGCAGAATTGCCATGGTGTTGTTTTATGTGCAGAAAACAAATATTCTCGGAATGACCTGAAACTCCACGGAACATCTTAGAAGAAATAATAAAAAATCCTCGCCAAAGGTGAAGACCAGGGGGCCCACACCCTGTCCACGAGGGTGGGGGTGCCCCCCCCCCCTAGGGCGCGCCCCCCCTACCTTGTGGGCCCCCTGGATGCCCTCCGACGCCAACTCCAACTCTATATATTTGCTTTTGGAGAGGAAAAAATCAGAGGGAAGAAATCATTGCGTTTTACAATACGGAGCCGCCGCCAAGCCCTCAAACCTCTCGGGAGGGCTGATCTGGAGTCCGTTCGGGGCTCGGGAGAGGGGGATTCGTCGCCGTCGTCATCATCAACAATCCTCCATCACCAATTTCATGATGCTCACCGCCGTGCGTGAGTAATTCCATCATAGGCTTGCTGGACGGTGATGGGTTGGATGAGATTTTTCATGTAATCGAGTTAGTTTTGTTAGGGTTTGATCCCTAGTATCCACTATGTGCTGAGATTGATGTTGCTATAAATTTGCTATGCTTAATGCTTGTCACTAGGGCCCGAGTGCCATGATTTCAAATCTGAACCTATTATGTTTTCATGAATATATGTGAGTTCTTGATCCTATCTTGCAAGTCTATAGTCACCTACTATGTGTTATGATCCGGCAACCCCGAAGTGACAATAATCAGGACCACTCCCGGTGATGACCATAGTTTGAGGAGTTCATGTATTCACCATGTGCTAATGCTTTGTTCCGGTTCTCTATTAAAAGGAGGCCTTAATATCCCTTAGTTTCCAAAAGGACCCCACTGCCATAGGGGGGGTAGGACAAAAGATGTCATGCAAGTTCTTTTCCATAAGCATGTATGACTATATACGGAATACATGCCTACATTACATTGATGAATTGGAGCTAGTTCTGTGTCACCCTATGTTATGACTGTTACATGATGAACCGCATCCGGCACAATTATCCATGACTGATCCGGTGCCTACGAGTTTTCCATATACTGGTTCTCGCTTATTTACTTTCCCGCTGCTACTGTTACAATCACTACAAAATACCAAAAACATTACTTTTGTTGCTGCTACCACCACTATCATATTACTGTGCTACTAAACACTTTGCTGCAGATACTAAGTTTCCAGGTGTGGTTGAATTGACAACTCAGCTGCTAATACTTGAGAATATTCTTTGGCTCCCCTTTTGTCGAATCAATAAATTTGGGTTGAATACTCTACCCTCAGAAGCTGTTGCGATCCCCTATACATGTGGGTTCTCACGTACCGCCTGCGTGATGCGTCAGACAATCACCTGGAGCCGAACCCCTGGAATGCGGCTAGACTCCGACGATTTTACGCCTAGTGCCAAACTCTATGTTCGTCTCCTTCCTCCTGTTATTAACGTTATTTTTTCTCTCTTTTCATTTTTTATCTTTTTTCGCTTTGCTCTTTAGCCCTACGGCTTTAGTATGGCCAGACCGTCCTCCCCTGATGCGTACATCTCCACATATGTACGTTCATTATACCTGGGGGCTTCTCGTACAGAAGCTTGCTATTATTCTTCAAGCATCAAGCTCACCACATATGCGTTTTTCCATATCTAGCTTTTATTCGCCATTATATGCATCGATATGACTTAAGTTTCGGCCAAGCTGGGTTGCTTGGCACCTGTGCTTATGCCCTACATTCCCGTTAGTTCGGCTAGGCATAAAGGGAGCACCTCTGCGATAGTTACTGCCGGGTCATCCGGATGTGTACCTCAGACTGGGTGAAGCCGAAAGCTAGAGTTCTTAAGGGAATATTCGGTCGGCGAATTAAAGACGTTTCCGCATTCACTCCATTGTGAAACCCCAGAAGTTACTTACTCTATGATTTTTTTTCAATCACAGTTCAGACAAGCACATTAAACGCATGCACACCCAGGGAAAGGAACCCTTAACGGAACTATTCTCTCTGGAAGATGTTTCTTACATACTATAATATAACATAACTAGCCGGATACACATTGTCTGTTCAAGCAACTATGACCCCTACGCCTGGTTCCCAAGCATACCCCGGTATATTCAACCGTTAGGGTATTCTGAAACACCCCCTACCTTTGGGTCCAGAAGTCGAAGTGAAAATGTCGGTGTCGGTGTCAAAACCGGCGGATCTCGGGTAGGGGGTCTCTGACTGTGCGTCTAGGCGGATGGTAACAGGAGGCATGGGACACGATGTTTTACCCAGGTTCGGGCCCTCTTGATGGAGGTAAAACCCTACATCCTGCTTGATTTATATTGATGATGTGGGTCGTACAAGAGTAGATCTACCACGAAATCAGAGAGGCTAAACCCTAGAAGCTAGCCTATGGTATGATTGTTGTTATTGTGTCCTATGGACTAGACCCTCCGGTTTATATAGACACCAGAGGGGGCTAGGGTTACACAGAGTCGGTTACAAGGAAGGGGATCTACATATCCGTATTGCCAAGCTTGCCTTCCATGTCAAGGAGAGTCCCATCCGGGCACAGGACGAAGTCTTCAGTCTTGTATCTTCATAGTCCAATAGTCCGGCCAAAGGTTATAGTCCGGTTGTCCGGATACCCCCTATTCCAGGACTCCCTCAGTAGCCCCTGAACCAGGCTTCAATGACGATGAGTCCGGCGTGTAGTGTTGTCTTCGGCATTGCAAGGCGGGTTCCTCCTCCGAATACACCACGGAAGAATTTGAATGTAAGGATAGTGTCTGACCCTGCAAAATAAGTTCCACGTACCACCGTAGAGAGAATAATATTTCCACAAATCTAATCTGCTGACACGTTTTGGCAACATGACATCATGCCATGGCCCGGTGATTATTTGAACCGTTTTTTCTTTAACCAGCCCTGCCCATAACGCGAGGCGGTTTCTTGACACCTCTTGTCAAAGCAGAGATCGTGTTCCTCTTATTACGGGATACTCATCAATACGGTCGTGGGTAACCCAACCGTGTCTAGGACTCCTAGATTTTAGGCAAGTCCCAAACGGCCACGAGGAGGATGCTTGATATTCACCCTCTTTATAAAGGGACAAGGCTTTTACTTTTTTCCCTCCTGTGCTCAATCGAATCCTTCCCCCACCTCGAGTTCTAACACCCAAAGCCCAGGTCAGGTGCTTCGGACCTTCAATCATGTCCGGATCCAGCCTTCAAGGCCGGTGGATGCCTTCCTCCGTCACGAAGGAGGTCATGAAGAAGTTGAGGGAGGCCAGATACCTGACCGCCGAAATTTCGCATAGGCTGCCCACCCGAGGGGAGGTCATCCCTACTCCTGAACCCAATGAAGATGTCGTGTTCATCTCCCACTTCCTCCGAGGACTAGGCCTTACTCTGGATCCTTTCGTTAGGGGTTTGATGTTCTATTACGGGCTTGATTTCCACGATCTAGCCCCGGATTCCTTTCTCCACATCTGGACATTTATTTTCGTATGTGAGGCCTTCCTCCGCATTACCCCTCACTTCAGCATGTGGCTCAAGACCTTTGATGTGAAGCCAAAGACGGTCGAGGGGCAGAATGCAGCGTGCGGGGGTGCATTAATAAGCAAGATTGCTGGAGCTCTGTGGCCAAAAGGTTCCTTTCCAGAGGTGTCCGGATTATGGCAACGGGAGTGGTTCTATGTCACTGCTCCCAGAAGTGCCAAGTGGTTAGCTTCCCCTTCCTTTCGCTCGGGCCCTCCACCACAACTGATGTCATGGATAAGCAGGGGGCTGAGCTGGGGTCCAGCCAAGGATGTGCCCATACTGCAGATCCGCATCCAGGATCTCCTCGAGGGAGATTTTAGTTTGGTTATGGTAGTGCAAGTCATGCTGGTTCGTCAAGTCCAGCCTTGCAAATGCCGGCCCCTCCGCATGTGGGAGTTCAACCCAGAAGGACCGCGTACTATTCAGAATTTCCTTGGCCTGGCGCACGAGGAGATGTATAAATCATTCTTCGGACCTCAAATAGAGTGTCCGGACACTATTGAGGACGTGGGCCTGAGCAGCAACCGCATCGTGGCCCAAGTAAGTAATTCTCTAGCCGAACACACTGTCTTTCATTTATCATGACGTCATTCTGAAGAATCGCTTTTTGACCAAGACTGGATAACAAAGGCGAAGATGATCCGGTGTTCGGCCCCCCTTCCTGAAGGCATGGATAATCCGGTGCTGGAGAAGATGCTCGAGCCAGCACCTTGCCCGGTGCCCTCAATGGAAGATGAGGGGGGAATAAAGAGGGCAAAAGCGGGCCTCCACCGCTACCTATTCCGACCGTGGGAACGAGCGCCTCCGTGAGGGAGGATAACCAAGGGGAGGAATCTGACATTCTCTCAACCCGGGGAAGGAGGAGGACTACCTCTGAAGATCCGGAAACCAAGGTTTCCAAACGGGAGAAGAAATCTCCACCAGAGGGTCCTGCCTTGGAGGGTGCTCTTGCCGCACAAAGTCCGCGCGGAGATCAGCCCTCTAACGAGTGGTAAGTAATCAAAAAGTACTTTAATAGTGAAGATCTACCTTACCTCTGAGGAAAATAACCGAAGCATTTATCTTGCAGTTCGGATCTTAGCCCTTCTCAGCAGAGCTCGTCTTCGGGGGATCTTCTTCCGGAGATGATGGAGAGCGAAACGCCTCCCCCGGACTCCCCCACTCAAGAAGCAGGTGACCTTGAAGTGCCGTCATGGAGGGCCTCGCCAGATCAGGTTAGGCCAGAAGATAATCCTATGGTCGCCCGAAGTCCCCAGTATCCGGCTCTTGAAGAGAGCAACCAAAAGAATCCGGCACCGTCTGGTATGCGGTCGGACGCACTAAGGGATCTGCTAGAGCAAGCAACTATCTCAGAAGAACACCATACATTGATGGGTACGGTGATTTAAAGGATTTCGTCCGCCGAAGGCGCGTTGCATGAAGCCTTTATGAGTCTACTGACGTGTTTTGAGGTACGTGAAATGATATACATTTGTGACAGTACCGCACATTTTTAGGTGTGCCCTGTGTAGATAGTAGCCCCTGAGACTCTGGTTGTCGTCGAGAACAGTGGCAAACACAGGATCATAGTCCCAGGTAATAACCAGACCGCCTTCATGTGCAGGTGGTTGAAGCTCCGGTGGCTAGCCGGACTTATGGGTTTGCCGAACTAAAGCGACAACTGGATGCGGCGGATGCCGACATCGAGCTTGCTAACAAGCGGCTCGATGAGGCACGGGGTAGGTGATTTTTCTGGTGAATGTCACATAGTAAGAGCAGCGTGATGCCAGTTTCTTTAATATGTTGTGACTGCAGATGGAGCTGCCACCGTGGAGACCCTTCGGACGAAGCTTGCCTGAACCAAGGATCAAGCAAGGAGTAATAATGCGGCCGCTTTGAAGGCGGCCGAAGAGTTAAGAGCCGAGAAGGCCGCACATAGCGAGACCAAAGAAAAAATGGCCAGGATGAATGAAAAGTTGAAAGACACTGCCGACCGCTGCCAGCTTCTTGAAGAAGAAAACCGGGCGAAGGCGATGGACCTGGAAAAGGCCACGATGGCGACCAAAGACACCCGCTCTGCAATAAGAGCAAATAAGGAGGAACTGCGTGAAGCCGGGGATATTGTGGCTGGGAAGCCCTTTATGCTACGGAGGAAGTTTGGAGATCCTCGATATGCCCCTCTGGATCGGCTGTGGAGTTTGGCAGACGCATATCTGGACTTGGCGGCAAGCGCTGTCGATGCGGCCGAATACTTCCGAGATCAAACAGATCGTGAAATGGACAAACTGTTCTGGTTGCAATTTAACATTCCAGAGCATCCGCTTCCATTTGCTGGTCAGCTTGCCGAATGGGCCGAGCTGAATAGCTTGTCCGGACTCAACATGAGGTCTGTTGTAGATCATCTGCGGCCGGAAAGGACAAAGCCGAACAGTTATTTTAGCTTGGTGCAGCAGTTCCTTGATGCAGTGCCGCGCATTAATGCGATGAAGAGGTCGGCATGCATAGAAGGCTCGCGGATGGCCCTTGCTCGTGTCAAGACATACTCGGCGGAGATGGATGCCACCACTGTTGCGGCGCAGGGTTCGGCCATAGGCCGAGTGGCTGCCGAGCACTATTTTGAAGAAGTTCTTGAAGGTGCTCGTTCGATAGAGGCCCAGTGCTCGAAGAATATTATGTTTGAGTGACATGTACTCCCATTGTAAAAACAATGTTTTATTGAATTTATCAAGGCTGTACTTATACTTTTGCCCGAAAATAATATGATGCCTCCTGTGCGGCTGTTTACATATATATGTATATAAGCTGAAAGATTGCAGTCGTCGGCTTCAGCCCCCACGCATATAATGCGGGGGTGTTCGCAGAAGACACGTTTTCACACTTAATCCAACGTCTTGGTCTTATTAAGGAGGTGATAGCGCAGCGAACTAGGCAACCGGACTATAATTCTTTAACACTTTCACTTAGCCAGAGGAGTTTGACAGTGGGGCTACTATATAGCCCCTGGTGGCTCTGCACTCATCCGAATTCGGGGTGCATACATGCCTGGACGGGAAACGGCCCTTCATTTAGGCGGAGGAATCCCGAAGATTCCTCTAGGTCCTCGAGTGGTTGCCAGTCTCACGCTATATCATGATAGTCATATTTTGGCTTTCTCTACTAAGGTGCTCGTCCGGATGAACCAGGGCACAATCGCAGTAGTTCTCCTGGTGCCGCCTTAGCCGATAGAGCGGAACATAAGGCAGCAAAACACAAGAGCCGGGCAAACCCAACATTTGACCAAAGACATGATTCGGAGCTGATGGATATAAGGCCAAACTCGCGACGCCGAACACTCCCTAAGGTATTCGGTCTTTATGGTGTAAACCGGGCCTAAACAGTGCCCTTTGTAAGAAGCCCCTGGTGTCCAGGTACGTGTGTTATTCTGACGTGGCCACATGCCAAGACGTCAGCATCCTTCTCAATATTATTGAGAATCCAAGGGATGTGTATCAACAGGAGACAGTAAGAAAGGTTTACGCAGGGTCTTAATCTAAAAAGAATCCTTGGAACGGGTCTCTGCTGCATGTCTGCGCGTGTATCTCCGTTGTGCCATATCCTGGATGGGTGTAGCATGATGGTCATCTGTAAAAGAGAGGAACTTAGGTGAAAAGTTGTCGTGCAAAAAGGTAGGTTATATTAAAGAAACCATGTACAATTCAAGATGAGCGAAAATTGTCACTTGTTTACGCGCGTGAAGCCCCTTGTTTTTGTAACAGGGGTGTGGCCGTCGAACCTATGTGGATTTTATATAGCTGCGCTGGACTCGTCTGACCATGTCCATGGTCTTGACGACCTATCAAATGCTTTAGTTGGTGAGGCCGTTTTAGTGTGCGGCGGCCAAGGCAGTCGCACTCTCTTCGGTGCGCAAGGATCGCTCAATATTTCCACTTACTATAATGATGCCACGTGGCCCGGGCATCTTAAGCGTGAGGGAAGCGTAATGCGGTATTGCGTTGAAGCAAGCGAAAGCTTCGCGTTCGAGTAGTGCTTGATAGCCACTTTGGAACGGAGCAATGTGGAAGGTTAAATTTTCACGACGGAAGTTATCGGGGAAGTCGAATATAACCTCTAGTAGCAGGGAGCTCGTGCAATGAGCCCCTGAGCCTGGCGTTACTCCTCTAAAGGTAGTATTGCTGTGGTGAATTTTTGTTGGGTCTATCCCCATTTTGCAGACTGTGTCCTGGTATATCAGGTTTAGACTGCTGCCACCGTCCATCAAGACTCATGTGAAGAGGTATCTGTCAATTATTGGGTCTAATACCAAGGTAGCCCATCCTGCACGCCGGATACTTGCTGAGTAATCCGAATGGTCGAAGGTGATCGATTGAGACGACCAGTGGCAGGACTCCGCGGTGATAGGCCCTTGGGCATATTTCTCTGGGAGTGCCGCTTTGTTTCTCCCCTTGATCACGTGTAACACGTTTACTGTTTTGACTTCTGGTGGAAATTTCTTTTGTTCCCCAGTGCCTTGCTTGAGAGGCTCATCCTCGTCTTCGCTTGGTGTATCCTCCCCCTTGTGTACGGCATCGAGCTTGCCGGACTGCTTGAAGACCCAACATTCTCTGTGGGTATGATTAGCGGGTTTACCATGGGTGCTATGGATCTGACATATTTGGTCCAGAATTTTGTTTAGGCTGGACAGTTCATCTCAGTTGCCTTTGGAGGGCGTCTTTTGCTGATCTGGCCGAGAGCTGTTGAATCCGGCGTTTACCGCCATGCTCTTCGGGTTGTCTTCTTTATTCCGGCGCTTATTTTTACTGCGTCGGGATTTCTCGTTTCCATCCCTGTCTTCGGATGTATTTGGGTTACTGGTGTTGCATCAGGCTAACCAGCTATCCTCGCCCGCGCAAAAGCGGGTCATGAGGCTTGTTAATGTTGCCATTGTTCACGACTTTTCTTGGCTGAGGTGTGTGGCAAGCCATTCGTCACGAACGCAGTGTTTGAAAGCTGCTAAGGCTTCGGCGTCCGGACAGTCGACTATTTTGTTCTTTTTAGTAAGGAACCTGTTCCAGAGTTTTCGGGCTGACTCTCTGGGCTGTTGAGTTATATGACTTAAATCATCTGCATCCGGTGGTCAGACATAGGTCCCTTGAAAATTTGCCCGAAAGGTGTCCTCGAGCTCTTTCCAACTTCCAATGGAGTTCTCGGGGAGTCTTTTAAGCCAGTGCCGAGTTGGCCCTTTGAGCTTGAGGGGTAAGTATTTAATGGCATGGAGATCGTCTCCTCGAGCCATATGGATATGGAGGATGTAATCCTCGATCCAGACCCCCGGGTCTGTTGTTCCGTCGTATGCCTCTATGTTTACGGGTTTGAATCCCTTTGGAAGTTCATGGTCTAGCACCTCGTTGGTGAAACATAGGGAGTGTGCAGCACCCCTGTATTTGGGTGTACCGTTGTGTTCGGATATTTGTTGTGTTGCATTGCTTGCAAGAGCGTGCTTTCTTGGTACGTATATAGATCTGGTTGGGCCATCTCTTTGATGTGAGTCCTCGTGTGGATCACATGCTGGCTTGTGTGCGGCGCCGTGTGCCGCTCTATGTTGGCCGTGAGGTCGTCTATCCGACTGGATGGCTGCTTTGTTTTTTGATTGGGGGGGCTCTAAGGCCTCCTCATCAAATTCGGGCAGTAGCTTTCGCTTCAGGTAGCTCTTTGTGTGGCGACTGCCGCCATATTTGCCTGCGGTGTTGAATACTTTACTCCATCTGATTCTGAGTGCATCTTCCGCAGTCTTCAGCTTCCGGTTCTGCTTTTTCAGGCTACACACAGTGGCGACGAGCCTTTTATGGAGGTTCTTCTGCTCCAGGAACTTGTCCGGCGTGAGGTCATCCGGACTGTTATCTTCGCTGGGGACGGGTTGTTCGGTTTGATTATCCAAATTGCCTTGTTCGGACAGTTGCTCGATGCCATGTTCATCGTCCGCCGGCTCGCCCTGCTCTGTGGCTGGGTCTGTATGACCGCTGTTTCTGTCGAGGCGGGGTTTGGAGCGGCGCTTGTGCCGCCGCTTTGAGTGCTTTTCGAGGGAATGATCCTTCGCTACGTCCTCTTGTTCCTTGTCGTCATTTCCTTTCGGTGTGTCCACCATATATACATCGTGAGATGAGGTGGCTGTCCAGTGCCCTGTAGGCGCTGGTTCCTGTTCGTCTCCTACATCGTCGTCCATACCGTCGATGTCTTCGGAGTCGAAGTCGAGCATGTCGGTCAAATCATCGACAGTGGCTATGAAGTGGGTGGTGGGTGGGCGTTGAATTTCTTCGTCGTCCGCATCCCAATCCTGTCGGTCATAATCCGGCCAGGACTCTCTTGATAAGGAGAGAGACCTTAGTGAGTTCAGTATGTCTCCGAAGGGCGAGTGCTGAAAGATATCCGCGGTGGTGAACTCCATGATCGGCGCCCAATCGGATTCGATTGGCAGGGGCGCGGACGGTTCAGAGTCCAGAGGAGAGTCGGGCGATGGGGAGTCACGGGCCTCGTGAAGGACAAGGTTGGTGTTTGGTTCGATCTCCATTGAGGCTGCTGCCTCCGCGGTGGGGTCTAACCACCCGCCTTCAGATGGCGCTGTTGGCTCTGAATTAAAGGTCGGAGCGGCTGCACGTGCGGTCTCCAGGACACTGTTCGGTGGCAGAGCTAAATCATGCCCATCATGACAGTGTGGCGCACTCGGCAGGGGCTCGAATCCGTCGAATATCAAGTCTCCGCGGATATCGGCCTTGTAGTTTAGGCTTCCAAACCTGACCTGATGGCCAGGGGCGTAGCTTTCAATCTGCTCCAGATGGCCAAGCGAATTGGCCCGCAGTGCAAAGCCGCCCAATACAAAAATCTGTCCGGGGAGAAAAGTCTCACCCTGGACTGCATCGCTAACGATGATCGAAGGAGCCATCAAGCCTGATGATGACGACACAGAGGAACTCTCAATGAAAGCACCAATGTCGGTGTCAAAACCGGCGGATCTCGGGTAGGGGGTCCTAAACTATGCGTCTAGGTGGATGGTAACAGGAGGCACGGGACACGATGTTTTACCCAGGTTCGGGCCCTCTTGATGGAGGTAAAACCCTACGTCCTGCTTGATTTATATTGATGATATGGGTAGTACAAGAGTAGATCTACCACGAGATGAGAGAGACTAAACCCTAGAAGCTAGCCTATGGTATGATTGTTGTTATTGTGTCCTACGAACTAAACCCTCTGGTTTATATAGACACTGGAGGGGGCTAGGGTTACACAGAGTCGGTTACAAGGAAGGGGATCTACATATCCGTATTTCCAAGCTTGCCTTCCACGCCAAGGAGAGTCCCATCCGGACACGGGATGAAGTCTTCAGTCTTGTATCATCATAGTCCAACAGTCCGGCCAAAGGTTATAGTCCGGCTGTCCGGATACCCCCTAATCCAGGACTCCCTCAGTCGGCCATGACAATTGTTTTTATTATCCAGCTAGAAGGAAAGTACATAGTCACATAGGAATTAAAGACTTCCTCCTCTATACCGTCCAATAGGCGGTCTAACTTACAATCTTGTTGGGAATATCTAGCGGCCACCTCCAGTTGGTCATATACTAAACTCATGGGAATTTCTTCCCCATTTGACCCTAGCGGTCCGACCCAGGCCATGTGATTCGGATCTAGCTTGGTATACCGCGTTTTTACCATGGCCTAGGCCTCTCGCGCACCCTCTCGACAAGCCGATATCTTCCACGGTCATATACGCCGCACGCTCCCATGAACAGCTCTACAAGCTTCTCCATACTCCCTGGAGGGGAGGCGGATGGCCATAAGGCCTTGGCTACACTCCGCATTGCCTGCTGAGCTTGCTCGTGCAACTGCGACATCCATTGCAGAAGATCACTTGCTGATCCGGACACCTCCTCTTCGGGACAGCCCGTCGATATACCTACAATCATAGCTATATCAGCTAATTTTACCCCCAAACTGTCAACAGATAAATTTGGCCACATACTGAATATATCGCCTCGCAACTTTTTGTTCTCCTTCACGGAGTCTGCTAGCTGGGCCCGTACATCTTTCAGTTCTTCGCGCATTTGGTTGTTCGCATCCTGGAGCTTGTTTTTCTCGTGAACGACTTTTGTTAGCACACACTTGCCCTCTGCTAGCAGTTTTTTGGCTCCATGTTCTCCGCTTCGAGCGGCGTCCAGCTATTCTTGCAGTTGGTCTAATGATTCGATAAAAAGGTAAGCAACTAGGTTAGCATTATTAGTGTACCATTGTGTTTTCTCGATGGAGGGAAACATTACCAGGGGATGCCTTCTTGGATTTCTCCAGTTCGGCATTGGCAGCAGTTAGCTGGCTTTGACACTTTTCTAGTTCCTGAGCTAATAGGGTGTTATTCTATGTAACCACCTGGTTATACATAGATCCTTAAATCAATTGTATCAACTACTTTAAGTCTCGGGGGCTACTGGTGTATGCTTATTAAATCTACGCTTACCTGCATATCTTTTAGATGCTGGTCTGTGGCTCTGACAAGCCCATCCCGAGCAGCTCGAATATACGCATCAGCCTAATTGAAGGCATTAAATGATGCTTTTGAAAAACTAGGGTTACGACGAACGACCCTCCGATGATGATGCTTCATAGAGCTCTCCACTTCAGAGTTCGTGACGGACACGTCGTCCGAATCCTCTGCGGGAGGACAGTCTGGGGCCGCTCCCGTATCAACCCCCGTTCTTTGGGCAGAGTCCAGAACATGGCTAGTAGAGGCACGACCGGCCGGATCCCCGGACACAGTCCGGCGGATACATTTCCTGCTGGAATACGGCGAGTGGCATTTCAGTTGGATGTGATGATCAGAATAGGTATTCTTGAAAAGAAATGTCTTACCTCTTTGACGAGGGTTCTGTCATGCTATCATTGGCCTTCCTCTTCAAAAATGTGCCAGGCGCGGACACTGCTCTCATCGGAGATGTTTCTGGTGCATGTCACGGTGCTGAGTGTCTCCCCTTTGAAACATGGAATAAATGTGGTGGGTGAGGCATAGTAAGGGAACCCTCTAGAGGAAAGTACCAGCTAAAATTACTTACATGTGAAGCAGGAAGGAGGCCGGGGTAATCAGCGATGATGGGTACATCTGTGTAGTCATAGCTCGTCTGATAGAAAACTCCATTTTTGAGCTCCACGAATATGTCCGGATCTTCCTCATATCCGGGGTCAAGATCCCGATTGTGATTCTCTGGCTGAGGGGCAGGGTCATGGATCCCCTCGACAGCCTTTCGCCATTCCTGTCATGAATGAATAAGATACTTCCCTTCAGAAATAATTCAGGGAAAGGAGTTGAATAGTGGAGTTAGGGCTTACCTAGCTAGGAGAGTTGTACCTAGAAAACCCATCTCGATATTGGAGACGGGCGACCTCCTCCTGCTCCCCTTTATACAGTTCGGCTAATATTTTGGCCAGAACGGCGGGAGTCTTCGGGCCCTTCCGACCACAGCGGGAGGTGTCGTCTTCCCCATTGTAATGCCACATGGTTTGCCCTCTATATTGGAGTGGTTGGACCCCCCGCGTTATGGAAACATCCATTACCTCGACTATTGACAATCCGGACTGGTCGAGCATCTTGATCTTACCCAGCAGCAGACTGATCTCTGCGCTATCCTCTTCGTCGAGGCTCCGGGGACGCTAGCTATGGTGTTTATTCAATGGAGCACTTGTAAAATCGGGTAGAGCCCTCCGGACTGGATCTAGAAGTACGACGTCCTCAATGTAAAATCACTCAGAGGTCCACTCTATGGAAGCTTTCTTCGGTGTGCCGGCTAGATATCCGATCTCAGTAATGCGCCATATTTCGGCCCCGCCCACTTCAAATATCGATCCCTCGTGGTTGCGTGGGACAAGGCAGAACAGTCTTCTCCATAAATCGAAATGGGCCTCACAACCCAGGAATAGTTCGCATAAAGCAACGTAACCCGCAATGTGTGCAGGATGGAGGCTGGGGTAAAATTATGCAGCTGGAGGCCATAATACTCCAGAAGCCCTCGTAGGAATGGGTGAATTGGAAATCCCACGCCCCTCAGCAGATAGGGGACGAAGCACACTCGCTCCCCCGCAGATGGATTGGGGAATCCTCCGCTTGGGTTTTGCCGTTAAAGGAAGCCAACACCGCTCGAACATGGACCAGATCCGTAGGGGGGTGAAATCCCTGCGTTTATAACTTTGCTAATTGACTATAGGACACGGAGCACCTCACCAACTCGCCTTTCTCTGGGTCGGAACGAGAGGAGGAGCTGGGAATACTGGCCATGTTGGAACGGTCTTTCCTGGTAATCTCTGAGGATTTTCTCCGTGTGGTGCCGAATGGATCTGAGACCCAATCACTTTAAATATACGCTCTTTCTTGCATGGCTGAGGGGTTGTTTGCAAAAAATACCCTGACCGTCCACATTCGCTTGACACGAGGAAGCTGAATTCATCGATGCATAGAAGTCGAGGAGTGCGGCATTGAATTGAAAGGCGAATACATTACTTAGAAGACGTCGGAGGAGGAACCCGCCTTGCAATGCCGAAGACAATCCGTGCGCTGAACACCTCGGCATTGAAGCCTGGTTCGGGGGCTACTGAGGGAGTCCTGGACTAAGGGGTCCTCGGGCGTCCGGCCTATTAGCCATGGGCCGGACTGATGGGCTGTGAAGATACAAAGACCGAAGATTGCACCCGTGTCTGGACATGACTCTCCTTGGCGTGGAAGGCAAGCTTGGCGACCGAATATGTAGATTCATTTCTTTGTAATCGACCTTGTGTAACCCTAGATCTTCTGGGTGTCTATATAAACCGGAGGACTTAGTTCGGAGCGGGAGATATACTCATTTCCATAGCCATACCAGCTAGACCTCTAGGGTTTAGCCATTACGATCTCGAGGTAGATCAACTCTTGTAATACTCGTATTCATCAATATCAATCAAGCAGGACGTAGTGTATTACCTCCACAGAGAGGGCCCAAACCTGGGTAAACATCGTGTCCCATGTCTCCTATTACCATCGACCTTAGACGCACAGTTCGGGACCCCCTACCCAAGATCCGCCGATTTTGACACCAACAGGACCCGCGAAGAAATAGCCTATCCAAGGTGGTGTCGACTTACTAGCCAGTCAACAAACAATTCTGCCTACCAGCCATTGGATTGACATCCAACATCTGTCGTGTATCTTCTATCTCTTGTCTTCTTCTTCCTCCAGCCACCCAAACCAAACCACCATGTCGGCTCCGCCTGGTCCCGCCTCCCATGGTTGGTTGTGCCTCCACTGCCCTACCATACGTACCCTCCAATGTTGGCCAGTCTCTCCCTCTATTCCCTCACACATCCTGTTATTCTCCGGCGACGTCAGCCCCAACACACACCCGCACCCGAACCAGTCAACCTTTGTACTCCCCTCCGCCTGCAACTGGATCGACGCATCTTCCACGGCTCTTGTTCGTTCCGTCCAAGGCCTCGCCGTCGTCCTCCGCCTTGCGACCTTGGTTCACTCGCCATGCGTAGTGCGTAGCCCTCTTGCGTTGTCAACGTCGTCAACAACCGAGAGGAACAAGGAGATGACTGTACGTGGAGAGTATGACAGCAGGGACCCGCTAGCGTCATGGCAGTACGCAAGCAAAGTGCCTATATATTACAAGCCCAAAAATATGGTTCCTCCAAATGGTTGGACATCTGGGGCTCACGCCATTATCAACATAGTCAATAAACGAGAGAATTACACTATGAGCAGCTGACACCAGAGACCCAGCAGGTCGTGCAGTTTTTTTGCGGAACAAGCAGTTGTTATGTATACTAGTTTTAGCGACAGATCAGGGTAACAACGGGGCTGTGCGGGGGCTGTGGCCCATCTAGCCAGGGTTTTATTTATGTTTACCACATCATGAGCCCAGTTGTGTTTTTTCTTGCTGAAAATGTCTAGCCCAATTCTATTTTTTTAAAGAAATGCCCAATTGAGGCCTACTTGCTTTATCAGCCCTGCTGGGCTACAAATCTTTCAAGACGAGGATAGTTTCATTCAGTTAGCCCAGAAATGGGATGTACATTTTTAAAACACACCAAACCGGGAATTAGTTTCAATTTTTTTCGTTACAAGATTTTAAATTCCATTGAATTTTATGCATGGACAATTATTTTGATTTTATATTTATATAAATTATTTTTCAAAATAGTTTGAATGTGAATCGATATTTCGGGATTAAAAACAGTTGACCGCGCCAAAATATGCAAAATTTCGTATAATTTTTAACCTTGGCCACAATATTGGGTGTAATGCTAACAAAAAGAAGATGGGGTCCAAAAGGATTCTTAAGAATTAGCAAATGGGCTATACATTATTAGAAATAATGCGCATGAGAGCAGTGACTGTTGGATGTCCATCCAACGGCTGTCGTGCTTCTTCAATCTCTGCTCTTCCTGCTCCAGCCGCTCAAACAAGCGCCGGCGGGACTTCCTGCTCCCTCCTCCCGTGGCCGGCTATGCTGCCGCGCAGGCCTCACCGCCCCACCGTACTCCCATCTCTGGCCTAGCCATCCCTATCTCACCCACACCTATTGTTATTCTCCGGGGACAGGAGACGAACCAGTAAACCCTCATACTCCTCCACGTGGGAAACAACTGTTGAGTCTTCCCAGGCTCCGTGTCGTTCCCTTCCTAGGCCTCGCCGTCGTCCACCGCCCTGGTGCTCTCGGCGCGGCTTGGTCAACGTGGTCAATGAACGACATCCATTGGAACTGGACTGTACGTGGAGATGCTGACAGCTGGATCCACGGCCGCACGCAAGGAAATGCCTCCTTATTACGTGCAAAATAATGATTCCTCGACCTGACAGCTAGGACCCACGAGAAGGGCTTCTGTATTTCACGAAAAAAGTTCCCCCCACTGACAGGTCAGACCCACCAGCTATATCTTCGCATGCAAGGAAGTGCCTCCTTATTACGCACAAAAAAAATGAATACACCCTGCTAGCTGGGACCCACCATAGTGGGTGGCTGACTTGTGGGCCTACTAAGTTGATGGGGATGGAGGGCTTTGTCAACTTAGTCAATATAAACGATTCTAGCTCCAGTGACCGTACGATGTCCATCCAACGGCCATGGTGCTTCTTCAACCTGTGGTCTTCTTGCTCCAGCCGCCCAAAGAAGCATCGGTCGTGCCGCCTGCTCCTGCCTCCCGTGGCCGGCTGCACTGCCACGGAGGCCTCACCGCCCCCATACTACTCCCACCGCTAGCCAGGCCATCCCTCCACTCACCCACACCCCCTGTTATTCTGCGGCAACGGCAGCCTCACACCGCAGCCCAACTAGTGAACCCTCATACTCCTCTCCGTGGCGGCATCCACTGCCGCATCTTCCCCGACTCCGCGTCGTCCCCTTCCTAGGCCTCGCCATCGTCCACCGCCTTGGTGCTCTCGGTGCGGCGTGTACAATGTGGTCAACGACCGACTTCCATCAGAAGAGTACTGTACATGGAGAGGCTGACAGTTGGGTCCACGGTCGCAGCTGGGTCCATGGCCACAGCCCAGTTTTTTGTGATTTGCTAAGTAAGTCGCTTTGTCAGGCCTGTTGGGCTGCAAATCTTTCCAAACGAGGAGAGCTTCATTCGGCTGGCCGAGAAAATGGCCTATCAGTAATGAGAAATGGGCTATACATTTTTATAACACATCAAACCAGCAATCAGTTTCAAATTTCTTTCTTTCATTTGGAGATTTTGAATTGCATTGATTTTTATGCGTGGACAATTTGTTGGATTTTATCTTGATATGCATTTATTTTTTAAATCAGTTTGAATGTGACTCAAAATTTTGGGATTAAAAACAGTTCGGACCGCACCGAAATATGCAAAATTTCGTATAATTTTTTAACCGTGGCCACAGTATGGGCTGTAATGCTAACAAAAAGGATATGGGCTCCAAAAAAACCTTAAGAATTAGCAAATGGCTATAAATTATTAGAAATAATGGCAGATGGGTTGTATGCTGTTTTTCACAGATTTGAGGCTTTCCTAAAAAAAGTTGACACACAAGCAGTGACGGTTGGATGTCCATCCAACGACCATCATGCTTCTTCAATCTTTGCTCTTGCTGCAGCCGCTCAAACAAGCGCTGGGGGGACTGCCTGCTCCCTCCTCCCGCGGCCGGCTGTGCTGCCGCGCAGGCCTCACCGCCCCACCGTACTCCCATCACTAGCCTAGCCATCCCTCTACTCACCCACCCCTGCTGTTATTCTCCAGCGACGGCAGACGAACCAGTAAACCCTCGTACAGTCGTACTCCCCTCCGCATGGGAAACAACTGCCGAGTCTTCCCTGGCTCCGTGTCGTTCCCTTCCTAGGCCTCACCGTCGGCCACCGCCCTGGTGCTCTCGGCGCGGCCTAGTCAACATGGTCAACGACCGACATGCATATGAAGTGGACTATACATGGAGAGGCTGACAGCTGGGTCCACGGCCGCACGCAAGGAAATGCCTCCTTATTACACGCAAAATAATGATTCCTCCACCTGACATCTGGGACCCATCGAAAGGGCCTCTGTATTTCACGAAAAAAAAGTTACCGCCGCTAACAGCTCGGACCCACCAGCTATATCTTCGCACGCAAGGAAGTGCCTCCTTATTACGCACACAAAAATGAATACTCCCCCTACTAGCTGGGACCCAGTATAGTGGCAGTCCGACTTATGGGTCAACTAAGTTGACGGGGTCAAAGGGCTTTGCCAACTTAGTCAATATGAACGATTCTAGCTCCAGTGACCGTATGATGTCCATCCAACGGCCGTAGTGTTTCTTCAACCTCTGGTCTTCTTGCTCCAGCGGCCCAAACCAGTGTCGGTCGTGCCTCGTGCTCCTGCCTCCCGTGGCCGGCTGCGATGGCGTGGAGGCCTCACCGCCCCCTACTACTCCAACTACTGGCCAGGCCATCCCTCTACTCACCCACACCCCCTGTTATTCTGCGGCGACGACTGCCTCACATCGCAGTGAACCAGTGAACCCTCCTACTCCTCTACGCATGGGAATCCACTGCCGCGTCTTCCCCGGCTCCACGTCGTCCCCTTCCTAGGCCTCACCGTCGTCCACCCCCCTGGTGCTCTCGGCGTGGCGTGGTCAACGTGGTCAAGGAACGGCTTCCATCGGACGTGGACTGTACCTGGAGAGGCTGACAGCTGGGTCCACGGCCACAGCAAGAAAGTGCCTCCTTATTACGCGCAAAATAATTATTCCTCCACCTGACAGCGGGGACCCACCTGACGGGCTACCGTATTTCGCGAAAAAATGTTTCCCCTAATAGCTGGGACCCACCAGCTACATCTTCACATGCAAGGAAGTGCGTCTGGGAAAAAAATGATTCACCCCCTGACTGGTGGGACCCACCAGCTACATGTTCGCAC